>NC_071089.1:122056554-122356554 GCF_027358695.1 Spea bombifrons | reverse complement strand
TTGTGTCCACCCCACTCCATTTACTATTGGTATACCCGGCGCTGAGTGCTGTATACTGGCTCTGTGTTTAGGGAGTTTTAGGGAATTAGCTCAAATGGTAGCGCACTCTTTACATGCCAGACATCATAGGATTGGCACCGGAATCCTAAACGTGGGTCTTATCCACGGGCCCTGCTTACCGTATCCTGACCACCCCATTCTCGGAACGCGCTATTTACTGTGTGTGTCTTGGCGAGCGTTAGCCGGGGGAGGTTGGCAGTCAGCGCTCCACACGGTGCAGGTTAATACAAGCCTGCAAGCCCAGCAAACATTCAGTTAAAGCAGCTGGAAAAAAAAAAATCTACAGCCGAAAAAGCCATGATTTACCAGATCCGATCTTTATGAGCCCGTTGTGCTGGATGAATATGGTGTCGCAGGTCAAGTTTCCGTGGATAATCGGGGGATCACAGGAGTGCAGATAACTGTGCGACAGAGAGACGGCAGCATGAGGTGGGCTCCCCCCGCAGCTCACAAACGCCAAAAATCACAGATACAGACCCACAACCCCCCAAGAACCGAGGAAGGCAGCACCAAGCACAGCGTCTACCATATTCACCTCATCATATATACACACCCCTCCCATGAACGTGTTTTACCACCTCCTCCGGTCAATTGATTTATTGCTACCCCCTCCCGTCAGCCTCCCTAATATATACACAGACACTTGAAATTTCTAACCCCGTAGACGCTCACAAATAACCCTGTCAGTAAGGTACACAAAAGGCAACACCCAGAGCTGGCTGCGGGAAGAGTTTGAGGAGCACCGATACACGGTGACGGGTGACTTCCTGCGAGGGGAACGTAAGGGACAGGAGTCTGAGCCCCTTCACAAAAGAACGAGAAGATCTGAACAGGAAGTGACCCAGAGACACGTGACAGACGGCTCTAAAACTTGAGAGGCAGCCATTGGCTGCTTATAAGATCATGTCTTCAGGAGTCCCACGCAGGGTTAAGTTCTCTCACCCTCTACCCCGGGGCAGTTCCATGCAAACAACTCTCTCAGCGAAGAAATACCGCTAGTCTGGATGTCTCTCCTCCTCAGAAAAGAGATCAGCAAACCGAATGAGTGAATTACCTGAGTGCCGACAGGATCTGGGTGCACCACCTCTTCCACGCCTGCAATCAAAAAGAAAGAAGTCACAAGGACTGCCCACCACGGCCGCGCAACAAGCAAAGGCTGGAGGGCGTCGGTACGGGGGCACGAGGGGGCACGAGGTCGACATGGCAAGATACCTTCTCGTTCATAGTCTTGTGGTTCTTCTTTGTCTTCTTCAGGAACTGTTTCAGGCTCCCGGAGGACATGTACTCTGTGATGAAGATCACCTGTGAGGACCAAACATACAATTCATAGAGGAGCCTCTGCACCATCCCAGTGCACAAACCGTGCCCCCATCCAGTAATCACTCCCCGTCTCCTGCCCGCCCTCCCCCCCCCGTCAGTGCCCCCCCCTGTACCCTGGCTCTGTTCTCCTTCACATCAGCCCAGTACTTGTGGAACTTGACTATGTTGAGATGCTCCAGCTGGATGAGGTTATCGAACACGGCTTTCACCTTTTCCTGCAGACAGACGCAGAAGGTAAGGAGTCGTTCTCAGCGGCCGGCGGACTTAAAGCTTCCGAGTCTCCAACTTACCTCTTGGAGTTTGAAATTCTTGCGTTCAGAGAACTGCACTTCGTTCCAGACGACCTCGACGCCTTCCTCCGTGTCCATAGCCAGGTAGGCGCTATCGATGCCAGGAACATTGCGCTGGTTTACCTGCAGAGGCAAGATACAAAATCATGCAGAGCACAGATACCCCTTCACACTGCCTCCAACAAGGGGGCAGAGGTGCCCCCTTCACAGTGCCCTCAAACAGGAGAGCAGAGGCCGCCCTCATCCTGTTGCCAGAAGGGTACAAGCCTCGACCCCCACAACCACCAAGACATCCAAAACCAGCTACAGTAACGTGGCAGGGAAGACACCGGTAAAAACTCAATAAGGGAACGTATCACCTACATGATGTAACTTCCCGTATACCGACAGCCACAGGAACGGCAACCGGCAGCAGGAGGGCAGCAGGGAGCAGAGAAGTCTCTGCATTAACCTGACGGGGGCCATTCCAAAACACCCGTGGGGTGTAGGCGAGATGGGCCTGAATTAACCAAAACAGATGACTAAGTACAGTGAGACAGAGGAGGCAGGTGGAGAATGGGGTGGAATAAGGGGCAGAGGGAGAAGAGCCAGGGATAAGGAAGCGCAAAACAGACAGGGGCCGACACTGAAGAGCTGATGACTCAGGATAGGCGGTCAGAGAACGTGAGTGGCGAGCAGCCAAAAAGTGATGCAGGAGGCTGGACACGTGGCAGGGAGAGCGGCCCACGCCAGGAGAATGTTCCGGGAGAACTCACAAGCACCTTGTAGCGACTGAGGGGCCCGGTCAGCACCAAGTTACCAAAATGAAGATGAAACTGCCACACCGGGCCACAAGCCACAGCACGGGGAACCCAGTAACCCCACCCTACCTCCTCACGCCTCTTCTGCCAACGTCCACAGGGAGACTCCTCGAGGATCTCAGACTCATCTTCGCTTTCCTCCTCTTCCTCTTCCTGCGCAGGCACGGCGGGGGCGCTCACCGGTGGAGACACGGAGGACACGCTATCAGACTTCGCATCAGAACCGGTGCCCGGAGCCACCTTTCCTTCACCTTCAGACATTCTACTGGATCAAGTCGGAGATAAACAGCTCTGAAAACAGAGGGGGCCTCATATTAACAAAGGAGACCCTCAAACCATGGAAACCCCCCGAAAGCCACAGACCCTGACCCCCCCCAACCACACCCTCTCAAACCACAGAGCCCGGCCCCCCAACCAAACCTTCTCAAACCAAAAAGCCGCACCCCCCCAACCAACACAAACCCTCCGAAGAGCCAACCATAGCAACCTAAACTTCCTGGACCCCAACAAAACCCTCAAACCGAGTCCCTCCCTCTAAAAACCTCAATGAACCCCAAAATTTAAACCAAGTTATACCCCCCAAGACTCCTCAATGGACCCCAACACAAAAAAAGTAGCTTAAACGGCGCCCCCCCAAACCAAGGCGTGACACCCTGCCCCCCCTAAAAAATCCCCTCGGACCACGCAGTGCCCCTCTCCCAAATAACCCCCTCAAACCATGGTGTGCCCCTCTCCGCAATAAACCCCTCAAACCACGGAGTGCCCCACCTCCCCCCAAAAAATCCCCTCAAGCCACAGTGTGCCCCCCCTCCCCCCAAAAAATCCTCTCAAGCCACGGCGCCCCCCCTCCCAAATAACCCCCTCAAGCCACAGCATGCCCCCCTTCCAAATAACCCCGCTACCAAATAACCCCCTCAAACCACGGCATGCCCCCTCCCAAATAACCCCTCACACGACAGCATGCCCCCCCCAAATAACCCCCCTCAAGCCACGGCATGCCCCCTCCCAAACAACCCCCTCAAGCCACAGCATGCCCCCCCCAAATAACCACCTCAAACCATGGTGTGCCCCTCTCCGAAATAAACCCCTCAAACCACGGTGTGCCCCCCTCCCCCAAAAAAGCCTCTCAAGCCACGGCATGCCGACCTCCCCCCCCAAAAAAAAATCCCCTCAAACCACGGCGTGCCCCCCTCCCAGATAACCCCTGCTGCCAAATAACCCCCTCAAACCACAGCATGCCCCCTCTCAAATAACCCCTCAAACAACAGCGTGCCCCCTCCCAAATAACCCCCTCAAGCCACGGCACGCCCCTCCTTCCCAAATAACCCCCTCAAGCCACGGCATGCCCCCCTTCCCAAATAACCCCCTCAAGCCACGGCATACCCCCCTTCCCAAATAACCCCTCAAACCACAGCGTGGACTCAAGAAAAACCACAAAAAAGACTTTGTGGACCCAAGAAAAATCTAAACGTGCCCCAACACAAAACCCCCTAAAACTATGGACCACCCAAACAACTGACAACTCTGCCCCCACTAACTGCCCCAAACCAAAAAGCGCTCAATAAGTAATTACCCCCTTACCCCAAACATCACCTCCAGAAAAGCTCTGCATTCCAGACCCCACATACCCCCGACCTTCCCTGGCTACAACCCCATACTTCATACCCCCTTAGAATACCCCGTCGCCCCACCCTTCTCTCACTTGCCCCAGTGTATGTCCAAGCCTTCGTATGGGCCAGAATAACCTGCTTCCCCACTGCCACCTACTCAACAATAGCCCGTTGCCCAGCCCACTGCCGACCCAGGGTATTTCCAGTTACCCCAGGGGATCGTCAGCGCCAACCCTGGCTCCACTTTCACCTTGCCGGGAGCCCAAGCCGCTGTGTGGGGTCGGTGCTGGGTGGAGGCTCTGCTTGCTCACCGCTAGGCCCTAATCCCACTACCCGGATGTGACGCCGCCGACAGCCTAATGACGACTGACGGCCTAACGCCGTTCGGGAACTGGCTCCACCCACTCAACTAAACGTGATCGCTTATGCTGCGACCAATCCAAGACGAGTCTAGTTGCTGCCCGACTTCCCTATTGGCTAATGCAGATAATCAGGTTTGACTGAGAGGAACAAGTGACAACTCGGCACATCCTGGGAACGCCGGACGGCAAAGTGTCTCCGCGAGCCGCCATCTTTTTGGTTTCTTTGTAGAAGAACTCAGAACACCGTAACTTTTCCGGTTCGCCAGCTCACGTTTTTATAGCGGAACCCATTTTCTGCTACATTAACCCCTTCGTGACAATGACTGGTTTTATTTTTTGGATACAGTTCTACACAAGTTATATATTGTTGCTTTCTTTAGATGGCATTGGTTTGATTGTATCATATTATTTACTATTAAAAACGTATAGAATATGGTGAAAAATGTAGAAAAAAGGACTTTTTCTAACTTGAAACATGTTTTACTCATCTATAAAAGCTAATGAAAAAACCTGCTAGACAGATTCTACTATTCGTCCTGAGTTTAGAAATACCCAATGTTTTTATGTTTTTTTGCCTTTTTCTGCACGTTTTGCTATTTCAAAACCATTTTTTCCAAATCTGGTAAATCTTCCCCGATGTGCTATTTCGGGTATCTTTGAAGCCGTCCAATGCAATTTACCCCATCAAACCATATATTTTTGAAAACTAGACACCCCGAGGTATTTCATATGCTGGAATTTTAACCCTTTCTATGCACTAATTCTACTACCAGCCTTTGTCAAACTTTGTGGTAGTCATTTGTTTGCGTTTTTTTTTTTTCCAGAAATATTTGACTTCAGGTATGAATTAAAAGGTTCTCGTATATGTCGCTGTCACACAACACCCAATATGTGTTCAGCAACATCTCCCGAGTACAGCGATACCCCACATGCATGGGTCTGCCTGGCTGTTTGGGGGAAAAATGGCCACATTAGGGGCATGAGCATTTCTCAATGTTGAACTTTGAAATTTGGTGATCCACTGCCCGTGCCCTATTTGGTACATCTTTGAGCCGGGCCATTTCAGTGTGCCCAATAAATCCATAGATTTTTGAAAACTTGACACCCCAGGGTATTTTAAATGCTGGTATTTTAACTCTTTGCATGCACACATTTTGTTTGCAGTAGTATTTTTTTGTGTATTTTTCCCCACGCACCTCCTTTATGTATGAATTTACAGCTCCTGGTATATGTCGCAGTCACACGACACCCCAATATGTGTTCAGTAACATCTCCTGAGTGCAGTGATACCCCCCATGCATGGGTTTGTCGGGTTTTTGGGAACTAAAAGGCCACATTTGGGACATGTGCATTTTTCTAATGGGAAATTAGACGTGTGGCCCCCCCGGTGTGAATTGGAACGTTGTTGAACCCGGCCAATTCAATTTACCCCGTCAAATCATACATTTTTTAAAAGTAGACACCGCATGGGCATTTAACATGCCAATATTTTAACTCTTTCCATGCGAGAATCGTTTTAAGCTAAAGCGCTAATTTTAGGACTTGCTCATAAAAATCACTTTCTGCACCTGTTCGAAGTCATGACAGTCCTGGCACGTCAATTGTCGTTAACCCTTTGTTTTTAGGTGACATGCCCAGACCGTCAATTGTCATTAAGGGGTTAAACAAAGTTTGTAAAAGTATTCCACCAACACCAACAATGTGTATGTGCCGCTTAATCACCCAGCCGGACTCTTAACTAATGAAAGTCTATAACGGATTTCATTAGTACTGCCATAAAACATAACCACTGGGGGGGGGTATATTACTGTATTCAGCATGGGGGTATATTACTGTATACAGCACTGGGGGTTATATTACTGTATACAGCGCTGGGGGTTATATTACTGTATTCAGCATGGGGGTATATTACTGTATACAGCACTGGGGGGGTTATATTACTGTATACAGCGCTGGGGGGTTATATTACTGTATACAGCGCTGGGGGAGTTATATTACTGTATACAGCACTGGGGGGTTATATTACTGTATACAGCACTGGGGGGGTATATTACTGTATACAGCACTGGGGGGTTATATTACTGTATACAGCGCTGGGGGGTTATATTACTGTATACAGTGCTGGGGGGGTTATATTACTGTATACAGCGCTGGGGGGTTATATTACTGTATACAGCACTAGGGGGGTATATTACTGTATACAGCGCTGGGGGTTATATTACTGTATACAGCGCTGGGGGGGGTTATATTACTGTATACAGCGCTGGGGGGGTTATATTACTGTATACAGCACTAGGGGGGTATATTACTGTATACAGCGCTGGGGGTTATATTACTGTATACAGCACTGGGGGGTTATATTACTGTATACAGCGCTGGGGGTTATATTACTGTATACAGCGCTGGGGGGTTATATTACTGTATACAGCGCTGGGGGTTATATTACTGTATACAGCGCTGGGGTTATTACTGTATACAGCGCTGGGGGTTATATTACTGTATACAGCGCTGGGGGTTATATTACTGTATACAGCGCTGGGGGGTTATATTACTGTATACAGCGCTGGGGGGTTATATTACTGTATACAGCTCTGGGGGTTATATTACTGTATACAGCACTAGGGGGTTATATTACTGTATACAGCGCTGGGGGGTTATATTACTGTATACAGCGCTGGGGGTTATATTACTGTATACAGCACTAGGGGGGTATATTACTGTACACAGCGCTGGGGGTTATATTACTGTATACAGCGCTGGGGGGTTATATTACTGTATACAGCGCTGGGGGTTATATTACTGTATACAGCACTGGGGGTTATATTACTGTATACAGCGCTGGGGGGGTATATTACTGTATACAGCGCTGGGGGTTATATTACTGTATACAGCGCTGGGGGTTATATTACTGTATACAGTGCTGGGGGGTTATATTACTGTATACAGCGCTGGGGGTTATATTACTGTATACAGCACTGGGGGGGTTATATTACTGTATACAGCACTGGGGGGTTATATTACTGTATACAGCGCTGGGGGGTTATATTATTGTATACAGCACTGGGGGGTATATTACTGTATACAGCGCTGGGGGTTATATTACTGTATACAGTGCGGGGGGTTATATTACTGTATACAGCACTGGGGGGTTATATTACTGTATACAGCACTGGGGGGTTATATTACTCTATACAGCGCTGGGGGCTATTACTGTGTACACCGCTGGGGGTTATTACTGTATACAGCGCTGGGGGTTATATTACTGAATACAGCACTGGGGGGTATATTACTGTATACAGCGCTGGGGGTTATATTACTGTATACAGCGCTGGGGGGGTTATATTACTGTATACAGCACTGGGGGCTATTACTGTATACAGCGCTGGGGGTTATATTACTGTATACAGTGCTGGGGGGGTTATATTACTGTATACAGCGCTGGGGGTTATATTACTGTATACACCGCTGGGGGTTATATTACTGTATACACCGCTGGGGGTTATTACTGTATACAGCGCTGGGGGTTATTACTGTATACAGCGGAACTGCCGTGCGGCCCAATTGCTTATAGGGGACCCCTGTATTAATTTTGGTGGCTGAATTAATGGTCGAATTCTCCTCAGAAAGAGTTTTCCTTTATTTAGATCATGCGCAGAATCGAGACAAGGCACACAACACACATACATCGACGCGTTGTCTGATTACATGTTTGGATTACATGGTTTATATAACCTCTTATCTACTTCTAATAGCATGCATCATTCTGATTGGTTACTTTTCAAGCAGGTTACGCCTCTTAAGCTGTATAATTAAGAATGGCCTAGACTTGACCCTTTGCACATATATATATATATATAGAATAACATAGAGTAGGCGTGTTGGCGGGAACTCGTGCATATATCATAGACTAGACATTTTCTGCTTTCTGATGTCTTTGTCAGCAATAATATTTACGATAACGCAAGCATTTTTCTAACAAATTTATACAGCGCTGGGGGTTATATTACTGCATACAGAGCTGGGGGTTATAGTACTGTATACAGTGTGGGGGGGTTATATTACTGTATACAGCGCTGGGGGTTATATTACTGTATTCAGCGCTGGGGGGTTATATTACTGTATACAGTGCTGGGGGTTATATTACTGCATACAGAGCTGGGGGTTATAGTACTGTATACAGCGCTGGGGGGTATATTACTGTATACAGTGTGGGGGGGTTATATTACTGTATACAGCGCTGGGGGTTATATTACTGTATTCAGCGCTGGGGGGTTATATTACTGTATACAGCGCTGGGGGTTATATTACTGTATACAGCGCTGGGGGGTTATATTACTGTATACAGTGCTGGGGGTTATATTACTGTATACAGTGCTGGGGGTTATATTACTGTATACAGCGCTGGGGGTTATATTACTGTATACAGCGCTGGGGGGGTTATATTACTGTATACAGCGCTGGGGGGTTATATTACTGTATTCAGCGCTGGGGGTTATATTACTGTATACAGCGCTGGGGGGTTATATTACTGTATACAGTGCTGGGGGTTATATTACTGTATACAGTGCTGGGGGTTATATTACTGTATACAGAGCTGGGGGTTATAGTACTGTATACAGCGCTGGGGGGTTATATTACTGTATACAGTGCTGGGGGTTATATTACTGTATACAGTGCTGGGGGTTATATTACTGTATACAGCGCTGGGGGTTATATTACTGTATACAGCGCTGGGGGTTATATTACTGTATACAGCGCTGGGGGGTTATATTACTGTATACAGCGCTGGGGGTTATATTACTGTATACAGCGCTGGGGGTTATATTACTGTATACAGAGCTGGGGGTTATAGTACTGTATACAGCGCTGGGGGGTTATATTACTGTATTCAGCGCTGGGGGTTATATTACTGTATACAGCGCTGGGGGGTTATATTACTGTATACAGTGCTGGGGGTTATATTACTGTATACAGTGCTGGGGGGTTATATTACTGTATACAGCGCTGGGGGTTATATTACTGTATACAGCGCTGGGGGTTATATTACTGTATACGGCGCTGGGGGGTATATTACTGTATACGGCGCTGGGGGGTTTATATTACTGTATACAGCGCTGGGGGTTATATTACTGTATACAGCGCTGGGGGAGTTATATTACTGTATACAGCGCTGGGGGGTTATATTACTGTATACAGCGCTGGGGGGTTATATTACTGTATACAGCGCTGGGGGTTATATTACTGTATACAGCGCTGGGGTTATATTACTGTATACAGCGCTGGGGGGTTATATTACTGTATACAGCGCTGGGGGTTATATTACTGTATACAGCGCTGGGGGGTTATATTACTGTATACAGCGCTGGGGGGTTATATTACTGTATACAGCGCTGGGGGTTATATTACTGTATACGGCGCTGGGGGGTTATATTACTGTATACGGCGCTGGGGGGTTATATTACTGTATACGGCGCTGGGGGGTTATATTACTGTATACGGCGCTGGGGGTTATATTACTGTATACAGCGCTGGGGAGTTATATTACTGTATACAGCGCTGGGGGGTTATATTACTGTATACAGCGCTGGGGGTTATATTACTGTATACAGCGCTGGGGGTTATATTACTGTATACAGCGCTGGGGGGTTATATTACTGTATACAGCGCTGGGGAGTTATATTACTGTATACAGCGCTGGGGGGTTATATTACTGTATACAGCGCTGGGGGGTTATATTACTGTATACAGCGCTGGGAGTTATATTACTGTATACAGCGCTGGGGGTTATATTACTGTATACAGCGCTGGGGGGTTATATTACTGTATACAGCGCTGGGGGGTTATATTACTGTATACAGCGCTGGGGGTTATATTACTGTATACAGCGCTGGGGGGTATTACTGTATACAGCGCTGGGGGTTATATTACTGTATACAGCGCTGGGGGTTATATTACTGTATACAGCGCTGGGGAGTTATATTACTGTATACAGCGCTGGGGGTTATATTACTGTATACAGCGCTGGGGGTATATTACTGTATACAGCGCTGGGGGGTTATATTACTGTATACAGTGCTGGGGGTTATATTACTGTATACGGTGCTGGGGGTTATATTACTGTATACGGCACTGGGGGGTTATATTACTGTATACAGCGCTGGGGGGATTATATTACAGTATACAGCGCTGGGGTTATATTACTGTATACAGCGCTGGGGGGATTATATTACAGTATACAGCGCTGGGGTTATATTACTGTATACAGCGCTGGGGTTATATTACTGTATACAGCGCTGGGGGGTTATTACTGTATACGGCGCTGGGGGGTTATATTACTGTATACGGCGCTGGGGGGTTATATTACTGTATACGGCGCTGGGGGGTTATATTACTGTATACAGCGCTGGGGGTTATATTACTGTATACAGCGCTGGGGGGTTATATTACTGTATACGACGCTGGGGGGTTATATTACTGTATACGGCGCTGGGGGTTATATTACTGTATACGACGCTGGGGGGTTATATTACTGTATACGGCGCTGGGGGTTATATTACTGTATACGGCGCTGGGGAGTTATATTACTGTATACAGCGCTGGGGGTTATATTACTGTATACAGCTCTGGGGAGTTATATTACTGTATACAGCGCTGGGGGGTTATATTACTATATACAGCGCTGGGGGTTATATTACTGTATACAGCGCTGGGGGGTTATATTACTGTATACAGCGCTGGGGAGTTATATTACTGTATACAGCGCTGGGGGTTATATTACTGTATACAGCGCTGGGGGGTTATATTACTGTATACAGCGCTGGGGGGTTATATTACTGTATACAGCGCTGGGAGTTATATTACTGTATACAGCGCTGGGGGTTATATTACTGTATACAGCGCTGGGGGGTTATATTACTGTATACAGCGCTGGGGGGTTATATTACTGTATACAGCGCTGGGGGTTATATTACTGTATACAGCGCTGGGGGGTATTACTGTATACAGCGCTGGGGGGTATTACTGTATACAGCGCTGGGGGTTATATTACTGTATACAGCGCTGGGGGTTATATTACTGTATACAGCGCTGGGGAGTTATATTACTGTATACAGCGCTGGGGGTTATATTACTGTATACAGCGCTGGGGGTATATTACTGTATACAGCGCTGGGGGGTTATATTACTGTATACAGTGCTGGGGGTTATATTACTGTATACGGTGCTGGGGGTTATATTACTGTATACGGCACTGGGGGTTATAATACTGTATACAGCGCTGGGGGGATTATATTACAGTATACAGCGCTGGGGTTATATTACTGTATACAGCGCTGGGGGGATTATATTACAGTATACAGCGCTGGGGTTATATTACTGTATACAGCGCTGGGGGTTATATTACTGTATACAGCGCTGGGGGTTATATTACTGTATACAGCGCTGGGGGTTATATTACTGTATACAGCGCTGGGGGTTATATTACTGTATAGAGCACTGGGGGTTATATTACAGTATACAGCGCTGGGGGTTATATTACTGTATATAGCGCTGGGGGGGTTATATTACTGTATACAGTGCTGGGGGTTATATTACTGTATACAGCACTGGGGGGTTATATTACTGTATACAGTGCTGGGGGTTATAATACTGTATACAGCGCCGGGGGTTATATTACTGTATACAGCGCCGGGGGTTATATTACTGTATACAGCGCTGGGGGGTTATATTACTGTATACAGCGCTGGGGGGTTATATTACTGTATACAGCGCTGGGGAGTTATATTACTGTATACAGCGCTGGGGGTTATATTACTGTATACAGCGCTGGGGGTATATTACTGTATACAGCGCTGGGGGGTTATATTACTGTATACAGTGCTGGGGGTTATATTACTGTATACGGTGCTGGGGGTTATATTACTGTATACGGCACTGGGGGGTTATATTACTGTATACAGCGCTGGGGGGATTATATTACAGTATACAGCGCTGGGGTTATATTACTGTATACAGCGCTGGGGGGATTATATTACAGTATACAGCGCTGGGGTTATATTACTGTATACAGCGCTGGGGTTATATTACTGTATACAGCGCTGGGGGGTTATTACTGTATACGGCGCTGGGGGGTTATATTACTGTATACGGCGCTGGGGGGTTATATTACTGTATACGGCGCTGGGGGGTTATATTACTGTATACAGCGCTGGGGGTTATATTACTGTATACAGCGCTGGGGGGTTATATTACTGTATACGACGCTGGGGGGTTATATTACTGTATACGGCGCTGGGGGTTATATTACTGTATACGACGCTGGGGGGTTATATTACTGTATACGGCGCTGGGGGTTATATTACTGTATACAGCGCTGGGGAGTTATATTACTGTATACAGCGCTGGGGGTTATATTACTGTATACAGCTCTGGGGAGTTATATTACTGTATACAGCGCTGGGGGGTTATATTACTATATACAGCGCTGGGGGTTATATTACTGTATACAGCGCTGGGGGGTTATATTACTGTATACAGCGCTGGGGAGTTATATTACTGTATACAGCGCTGGGGGTTATATTACTGTATACAGCGCTGGGGGGTTATATTACTGTATACAGCGCTGGGAGTTATATTACTGTATACAGCGCTGGGGGTTATATTACTGTATACAGCGCTGGGGGGTTATATTACTGTATACAGCGCTGGGGGGTTATATTACTGTATACAGCGCTGGGGGTTATATTACTGTATACAGCGCTGGGGGGTATTACTGTATACAGCGCTGGGGGGTATTACTGTATACAGCGCTGGGGGTTATATTACTGTATACAGCGCTGGGGGTTATATTACTGTATACAGCGCTGGGGAGTTATATTACTGTATACAGCGCTGGGGGTTATATTACTGTATACAGCGCTGGGGGTATATTACTGTATACAGCGCTGGGGGGTTATATTACTGTATACAGTGCTGGGGGTTATATTACTGTATACGGTGCTGGGGGTTATATTACTGTATACGGCACTGGGGGTTATAATACTGTATACAGCGCTGGGGGGATTATATTACAGTATACAGCGCTGGGGTTATATTACTGTATACAGCGCTGGGGGGATTATATTACAGTATACAGCGCTGGGGTTATATTACTGTATACAGCGCTGGGGGTTATATTACTGTATACAGCGCTGGGGGTTATATTACTGTATACAGCGCTGGGGGTTATATTACTGTATACAGCGCTGGGGGTTATATTACTGTATAGAGCACTGGGGGTTATATTACAGTATACAGCGCTGGGGGTTATATTACTGTATACAGCGCTGGGGGGTTATATTACTGTATACAGCACTGGGGGTTATATTACTGTATGCAGCGCTGGGGGTTTATATTACTGTATACAGCGCTGGGGGTTATATTACTGTATACAGCGCCGGGGGTTATATTACTGTATACAGCGCTGGGGGGTTATATTACTGTATACAGCGCTGGGGGGTTATATTACTGTATACGGTGCTGGGGGGTTATATTACTGTATACAGTGCTGGGGGTTATATTACTGTATACAACGCTGGGGGTTATATTACTGTATACAGCGCTGGGGGGTTATATTACTATATACAGCGCTGGGGAGGTTATATTACTGTATACAGGGCTGGGGGGGTTATATTACTGTATACAGCGCCGGGGGGTTATATTACTGTATACAGCGCTTGGGTTATATTGCTGTATACAGCGCTGGGGGGTTATATTACTGTATACAGCGCCGGGGGTTATATTACTGTATACAGCGCTGGGGGGGTTATATTACTGTATACAGCGCTGGGGGGTATATTACTGTATACAGAGCTGGGGGGTTATTACTATATACATCGCTGGGGAGGTTATATTACTGTATACAGCGCTGGGGGTTATATTACTGTATACAGCGCTGGGGGGTTATATTACTGTATACAGCGCTGGGGGGTTATATTACTGTATACAGCGCTGGGGGGTTATATTACTGTATACAGCGCTGGGGAGTTTATATTACTGTATACAGGGCTAGGGGGTTGTTACTGTATACAGCGCTGGGGAGGTTATATTACTGTATACAGGGCTAGGGGGTTATAGTACTTGTAACGGGTTCACCAAGAGAGCTGTAGTAACTCCCAGAGATCACCCACATGTATCCTCCTGTTGTCCCCGGAATCACTTCCAGCACCAGTCAGCATGCGCACCTTGGAACCCTGCTATGTGTACCCAATAAGTAGACACAACTACCTTGAACTGAGTACAGCAGGAATGAACAGTTTATTGATGTAAAACATAGAGTGATATAGCCACAGAACTTCATTAACATAAATCAACATTGATAAACAGGTAGACAACCCCACCTTTAATCCCCTTTAGCTACTGAATATCCCCCTGGCAGTCATCCTGTTAATGGGATTCGTTTACACAATGGAGTTCCTGCCTGTGCAATCTCTGTTTGGCAGCCAGGCTGGAGCCATCTCTGACTACCTTGGGGCCTGTATGACAGCTCATTCTGTCACAGTACTGTATACAGCACTGGGGGGGTTATATTACTGTATACAGTGCTGGGGTTATATTACTGGATACAGTGCTGGGGGGTTATATTACTGGATACAGTGCTGGGGGGTTATATTACTGGATACAGCGCTGGGGTTATATTACTGTATACAGTGCTGGGGTTATATTACTGTATACAGCGCTGGGGGGTATATTACTGTATACAGCGCTGGGGGTTATATTACTGTATACAGCGCTGGGGGGTATATTACTGTAGAGTGTGGGGGGGGGGGCGACAGGGCCATGTTAATGGGAGTTGCCCCAGACCTCCTGTCCCCGGTTAGAGACAGACATTTTCGTGGGACTCTGGGTCGGGGTGTCTGGGGGCAGTTTGCACAAAGTGTTTGGTTGGGTGAGGGTGTTTCGGGGTCTTTGTTGGGGATTGGTGTGTGGTTTAGCCGGGTCATGGAGCGTCTGTGTCCTGTTTCTGATCACATGACCCGGTGATATTTTATATTGTATTTTATTTTATAACCAGCCCAGGGACTGAATGTGGCTGCAGCTCCGGCCTTCAAAGAGACGATCAGGTAACCTGGCTGGAGCTGTAATTCGGCTGTATACGGGCGCACGCCAACGCACCGACTCTCCCGCCACCCAAATCACTAGCCGAGGAGTAACGCGGGGCACAAGAGCTGTATACGGGCGCACGTCAACGCACCGACTCTCCCGCCACCCAAATCACTAGCCGAGGAGTAACGCGGGGCACAAGAGGTGTATACGGGCGCACGTCAACGCACCGACTCTCCCGTCACCCAAATCACTAGCCGAGGAGCAACGCGGGGCACAAGAGCTGTATACGGGCGCACGTCAACGCACCGACTCTCCCGTCACCTAAATCACTAGCCGAGGAGTAACGCGGGGCACAAGAGTTGTATACGGGCGCACGTCAACGCACCGACTCTCCCGCCACCCAAATCACTAGCCGAGGAGTAACGCGGGGCACAAGAGCTGTATACGGGCGCACGTCAACGCACCGACTCTCCCGTCACCCAAATCACTAGCCGAGGAGTAACGCGGGGCACAAGAGCTGTATACGGGCGCACGTCAACGCACCGACTCTCCCGCCACCCAAATCACTAGCCGAGGAGTAACGCGGGGCACAAGAACTGTATACGGGCGCACGTCAACGCACCGACTCTCCCGTCACCCAAATCACTAGCCGAGGAGTAACGCGGGGCACAAGAGCTGTATACGGGCGCACGTCAACGCACCGACTCTCCCGTCACCCAAATCACTAGCCGAGGAGTAACGCGGGGCACAAGAGCTGTATACGGGCGCACGTCAACGCACCGACTCTCCCGTCACCCAAATCACTAGCCGAGGAGCAACGCGGGGCACAAGAGGTGTATACGGGCGCACGTCAACGCACCGACTCTCCCGCCACCCAAATTACTAGCCGAGGAGTAACGCGGGGCACAAGAGCTGTATACGGGCGCACGTCAACGCACCGACTCTCCCGTCACCTAAATCACTAGCCGAGGAGTAACGCGGGGCACAAGAGCTGTATACGGGCGCACGTCAACGCACCGACTCTCCCGTCACCCAAATCACTAGCCGAGGAGTAACGCGGGGCACAAGAGGTGTATACGGGCGCACGTCAACGCACCGACTCTCCCGTCACCCAAATCACTAGCCGAGGAGCAACGCGGGGCACAAGAGGTGTATACGGGCGCACGTCAACGCACCGACTCTCCCATCACCCAAATCACTAGCCAAGGAGCAACGCGGGTCACAAGAGCTGTATACGGGCGCACGTCAACGCACCGACTCTCCCGTCACCCAAATCACTAGCCGAGGAGTAACGCGGGGCACAAGAGCTGTATACGGGCGCACGTCAACGCACCGACTCTCCCGTCACCCAAATCACTAGCCGAGGAGTAACGCGGGGCACAAGAGCTGTATACGGGCGCACGTCAACGCACCGACTCTCCCGTCACCCAAATCACTAGCCGAGGAGTAACGCGGGGCACAAGAGCTGTATACGGGCGCACGTCAACGCACCGACTCTCCCGCCACCCAAATCACTAGCCGAGGAGTAACGCGGGGCACAAGAGGTGTATACGGGCGCACGTCAACGCACCGACTCTCCCGTCACCTAAATCACTAGCCGAGGAGTAACGCGGGGCACAAGAGCTGTATACGGACGCACGTCAACGCACCGACTCTCCCGTCACCCAAATCACTAGCCGAGGAGTAACGCGGGGCACAAGAGCTGTATACGGGCGCACGTCAACGTACCGACTCTCCCGTCACCCAAATCACTAGCCGCGGAGTAATGCGGGGCACAAGAGCTGTATACGGGCGCACGTCAACGCACCGACTCTCCCGTCACCCAAATCACTAGCCGAGGAGTAACGCGGGGCACAAGAGCTGTATACGGGCGCACGTCAACGCACCGACTCTCCCGTCACCCAAATCACTAGCCGCGGAGTAACGCGGGGCACAAGAGCTGTATACGGGCGCACGTCAACGCACCGACTCTCCCATCACCCAAATCACTAGCCGAGGAGTAACGCGGGGCACAAGAGCTGTATACGGGCACACGTCAACGCACCGACTCTCCCGTCACCCAAATCACTAGCCGAGGAGTAACGCGGGGCACAAGAGCTGTATACGGGCGCACGTCAACGCACCGACTGTCCCGTCACCCAAATCACTAGCCGAGGAGTAACGCGGGGCACAAGAGCTGTATACGGGCACACGTCAACGCACCGACTCTCCCGTCACCCAAATCACTAGCCGAGGAGCAACGCGGGGCACAAGAGGTGTATACGGGCGCACGTCAACGCACCGACTCTCCCGTCACCCAAATCACTAGCCGAGGAGTAACGCGGGGCACAAGAGGTGTATACGGGCGAACGTCAACGCACCGACTCTCCCGTCACCCAAATCACTAGCCGAGGAGCAACGCGGGGCACAAGAGGTGTATACGGGCGCACGTCAACGCACCGACTCTCCCGCCACTGTATTCAGAGTGACACGCAGGGATTTTATACAGAAATGAATAATCAGCAGTGTGCAATACTGCGCTCCCGAAAGTCCCGCTTTGGCCAGTTATTGGTGGGTATTTCCCAGTTATTAATTAAAATTAAAATGAACCCCCCGCCCTCCATGCACCTCGTATTACTGTGAGAAGCCCAGAGCATCCGCCCGGCTCAGAACACCCGGCCTACGGCGGTTTCAATTTGTTTACAACACCCTTTCCCAGATCAGGCTTCAGTCGGAAAACCAGGTCACCAGCAAGCCGTCTCTAGGGGGCCACGTTTCTAAGGAAATTACGTCACCATCAGATTGCTGCCTCTGGTTGGATTTCAGCAATGCACAGAGCGCTAAACACTTGAGCATCCGTGTCCTGTGTGGTGGTGGTGGTGGGCGATGAAGTTTCCTGATCGCTGTGTTGTCGCCTCTGGAGCGTAGAGCTCTCGTGGCCGGGAATACGTCATTGCGCGTTAGCGTGCGGGGAATCCGGGCGGCCATATTTGTTGCGGCCAAGAAAGTGCGTTTTTTGTTTTTTTACGTTTTATGAAGACTCGCCGCGTCGCTCCTGGAGCAAGGGAGAAGCTATTTACCTCAGCAGAACTTATCTGCGTCCTACACGAACAGCCACTCTCCATAGTTTTCATACTCCTTCTTTTTTGCCAGCATCTAAGATGGCGGCATAAAAACCTGATCACGTGGGTCACGCATCCTCTTGTCTCGTTAGCAGGTTCCGCTTCCGGTCTATACTGAACCCGCCGGGAGCCGCTCGGAGTTCCGCACGTGTCTGGACATGGGAGCCTATCTGTCTCAGCCCAACACCGCCAAGAGCTCAAGTGATGGCGGCAACAGCAAGCTCAGCTTTGGCTACTCGGCCATGCAGGGCTGGCGGGTCAGCATGGAGGTAAGTGGCCCACGGCATAGTGAGGGAGGCTTCACCTAACGGCAGCGCGGGGGGAAGGCCGTCTCTGTATAACGGCAGCGCGGGGGGAAGGCCGCCTCTGTATAACGGCAGCGCGGGGGGAAGGCCGTCTCTGTATAACGGCAGGGCGCGGGAGGCTTTATTGTATCTCTCCTGAACAATATGGCGGGTGAGGATTGTGCTTCTGTGCAACATGGCGAAAGGGCGTTGTGTGTCTAACTACCCAGAAATGGAGAGGGGTGGCTAAGTGCCTCTGTGTAACTACCCGGAGATGGGGAGCGGGGGGGGCTAGGTGCCTCTGTGTAACTGCCCGGGGGGGGGGTTTAGGTGCCTCTGTGTAACTGCCCGGGGGGGGGGGTTTAGGTGCCTCTGTGTAACTGCCCGGAGAGGGGGGGAGTAGGTGCCTCTGTGTAACTGCCCGGGGGGGGGTTTAGGTGCCTCTGTGTAACTGCCCGGAGAGGGGGGGAGTAGGTGCCTCTATGTAACTGCCGGGAGAGGGGGAGCGGGGGGGGGTTTAGGTGCCTCTGTGTAACTGCCCGGAGAGGGGGAAGGGGGGGGGGCTAGGTGCCTCTGTGCCCGGAGAGGGAGTTGCTGCTGTTGGCTGTGCCTGTCGCTGCTGCGGTCTCTGCTGGCGCTCTGTGGTCAGGGCATTTATTAAAGTTGGGGGGTTTCTGGCCTCCTACCCCTGGCTGTGCCTCTTTGTCTCTCTAACTCTCTTGATCCTTCTTTGCAGGATGCTCACAACTGTATCCCGGAGCTGGACTGTGAGACGGCCATGTTCTCCGTGTACGACGGGCATGGAGGTAACGTGTCAGTCTCCCCCCCCAAGGTCCTCGAGTGTCTCGCGCCCACCCGTTACCCTTATGTGCTTTTATGGGAGGGCGGGGGTAATGTTTGACCCAGGACACTAGTCCAGTAGACCAGTGATATTACAGTACTCGATTGCCTCTTCCTAACGGCAGTCACTGAGTTAATATGGGGTGAGGGCAGAGTGAGCCCTGGTACCAGCCAGTGAAGGGCATCGTGCCACCCGGTACTGGTCCCGGTTCCGAGGTTGTAGCAGCCGGTCGTAGGGCAGGTTAATGACCCCCGGTTTGTTACAGGCGAGGAGGTGGCTCTGTACTGTGCCAAGTACCTGCCGGACATCATCAAGGAGCAGAAAACCTACAAGGAAGGGAAGCTGCAGAAGGTACGTATAGACGGTGCGTGACGGCAACGTCTATATTGTTCTCGGCATCCGTCTAATAGACTGTAAGCTTCTGGGGGCAGTACTCTCTTCTGTGTGTAAATCAAGGTAATGTCTGTCGCTCCTGCAGGCCCTGGAAGACGCCTTCCTGGCCATAGATGAAAAGTTAACCCAAGAGGACGTGATTAAGGAGCTGTCTCAGATGGCTGGACGTCTACTCAATGATCATGAGGGGGAGAAGGAGAAGGTGGCGGATGAAGATGATGGTGAGTGAAGTCGGCTTGCGTTGGTGATGCGGAGCGGGCAAAGTGGCTCGGAGGACCAGCTGTTTATCTTGCATATAGCCGCGTTCTCCTGATTGGTCTGTGACCTGCTGTAAGATCAGCTCCCAAGCATGCTGGAAGAAAACGGGTCTAATACTATGATGGAGGGGGGGTGAGGTGAAAGCTTTTTAACGTGTGTCCTTTTATGTGCGTCCTATCCCCAAAACGTGCATGCGCAGCTTCCTTCAATGGCTATTTCAGAACGCTTAATCCCGTTAGGATTCATGTCGGCTCTAACACGTCGGGCCTCGGTGTCGGTGGCAGATCAGGGGAAGGGCATCTGCAGTGCGTGTGCGCGCGCGCGCGCAGTGTCATAAACAGAAATACACGCTCCGTCTAGGAGGTTAGCGAAGCTAACGACGCCGCTGACTATTCAGTCACCCCAATGGCACCTGTTGGTTCTCTTGGGAATTTGGATCCTCCAAAGGTCCAAACCACGCGCCATATTCTGTTACTTTATTGTCTTCATTATTTGCTCTTATTCTGTGCTTTTCCCGTTTTAGTGGATAATGAGGAAGCTGCCCTTTTACATGAGGAGGCCACAATGACTATCGAAGAGCTGCTCACCCGCTACGGGCAGAATTCTGGGAAGATGCGGAATAAGACTGGTGACAAGAGCGCCCCTGTGGAGAAGCCAAAGGAGGCTACCATGAATGGGGATCTGGACTCTGACGTTCCCGGTGACGGCCAGAAAAAGAACCGGAAGAAGGAAGAGGACGTGGCTGCATCAGCTGGCATTTCCTCCTCTTCTGATGGTTCTGGAGGAAGCTGCAGCAGTGCCCAGCGAGGCTCCTCCAAAGGAGACCCTGGAGAAGAGGCTGTAACATCCTCAACTGGGGAGGCTGGACCTTCCTGTTCCTCTGCGCCTTGCCAGCCTCCATGTACAGCCAAGTCCAAGTTCTTTGAGGATAGTGAAGAGTCTGAGGCTGAGGAGGAAGAGGATGAAAGTGAGGTAGGTGCAACGGTGTGGTTGGGATAAAGGTTTGCAAAACCCGGCACTGATATCTCATGGTGTCAGACTTTCATGCCTCGGGTACATGAGGCTCTAATTACATAGTAATTTCGGTTGAAAAAAATCCATGCGGTTTTCCTTTTGTTCAGACAAAAAAAAAGCCCCAAACCCCCCACATTGCAGAAATTTCCAGCTAAAATTTCCTTTCTGCCTCTAAAATGGCCCTTCTAACCCGTTATATCCCTGTATATTCCTCATATTATATACTCTCCGGCCGTATAACTAATCCCGTCCTTATAACCTGCTATATCCTGTATATTCCTCATATTATATATTATATACTCTCCGGCCCGTATAACTAATCCCGTCCTTATAACCCGTTATATCCTGTATATTCCTCATATTATATATTATATACTCTCCGGCCGTATAACTAATCCCGTCCTTATAACCCGTTATATCCTGTATATTCCTCATATTATATATTATATACTCTCCCCCGTATAACTAATCCCGTCCTTATAACCCGTTATATCCTGTATATTCCTCATATTATATATTATATACTCTCCGGCCGTATAACTAATCCCGTCCTTATAACCCGTTATATCCTGTATATTCCTCATATTATATATTATATACTCTCCGGCCGTATAACTAATCCCGTCCTTATAACCCGTTATATCCTGTATATTCCTCATATTATATATTATATACTCTCCGGCCGTATAACTAATCCCGTCCTTATAACCCGTTATATCCCTGTATATTCCTCATATTATATATTATATACTCTCCCCCGTATAACTAATCCCGTCCTTATAACCCGTTATATCCTGTATATTCCTCATATTATATATTATATACTCTCCGGCCGTATAACTAATCCCGTCCTTATAACCTGCTATATCCTGTATATTCCTCATATTATATATTATATACTCTCCCCCGTATAACTAATCCCGTCCTTATAACCCGTTATATCCTGTATATTCCTCATATTATATATTATATACTCTCCGGCCGTATAACTAATCCCGTCCTTATAACCCGTTATATCCTGTATATTCCTCATATTATATATTATATACTCTCCCCCGTATAACTAATCCCGTCCTTATAACCCGTTGTATCCTGTATATTCCTCATATTATATATTATATACTCTCCGGCCGTATAACTAATCCCGTCCTTATAACCCGTTATATCCTGTATATTCCTCATATTATATATTATATACTCTCCGGCCGTATAACTAATCCCATCCTTATAACCCGTTATATCCCTGTATATTCCTCATATTATATATTATATACTCTCCCCCGTATAACTAATCCCGTCCTTATAACCCGTTATATCCTGTATATTCTTCATATTATATATTATATACTCTCCATCCCGTATAACTAATCTCGTCCTTATAACCCGTTATATCCTGTATATTCCTCATATTATATATTATATACTCTCCCCCCGTATAACTAATCCCGTCCTTATAACCCGTTATATACTGTATATTCCTCATATTATATATTATATACTCTCCGGCTGTATAACTAATCCCGTCCTTAAAACCAGTTATATCCCTGTATATTCCTCATATTATATATTATATACTCTCCGGCCGTGTAACTATCCCGTCCTTATAACCCGTTATATCCTGTATATTCCTCATATTATATATTATATACTCTCCGGCCGTATAACTAATCCCGTCCTTATAACCCGTTATATCCTGTATATTCCTCATATTATATATTATATACTCTCCAGCCGTATAACTAATCCCGTCCTTATAACCCGTTATATCCCTGTATATTCCTCATATTATATATTATATACTCTCCCCCGTATAACTAATCCCGTCCTTATAACCCGTTATATCCTGTATATTCCTCATATTATATATTATATACTCTCCGGCCGTATAACTAATCCCGTCCTTATAACCTGCTATATCCTGTATATTCCTCATATTATATATTATATACTCTCCCCCGTATAACTAATCCCGTCCTTATAACCCGTTATATCCTGTATATTCCTCATATTATATATTATATACTCTCCGGCCGTATAACTAATCCCGTCCTTATAACCCGTTATATCCTGTATATTCCTCATATTATATATTATATACTCTCCCCCGTATAACTAATCCCGTCCTTATAACCCGTTGTATCCTGTATATTCCTCATATTATATATTATATACTCTCCGGCCGTATAACTAATCCCGTCCTTATAACCCGTTATATCCTGTATATTCCTCATATTATATATTATATACTCTCCGGCCGTATAACTAATCCCATCCTTATAACCCGTTATATCCCTGTATATTCCTCATATTATATATTATATACTCTCCCCCGTATAACTAATCCCGTCCTTATAACCCGTTATATCCTGTATATTCTTCATATTATATATTATATACTCTCCATCCCGTATAACTAATCTCGTCCTTATAACCCGTTATATCCTGTATATTCCTCATATTATATATTATATACTCTCCCCCCGTATAACTAATCCCGTCCTTATAACCCGTTATATACTGTATATTCCTCATATTATATATTATATACTCTCCGGCTGTATAACTAATCCCGTCCTTAAAACCAGTTATATCCCTGTATATTCCTCATATTATATATTATATACTCTCCCCCCCGTATAACTAATCCCGTCCTTATAACCCGTTATATCCTGTATATTCCTCATATTATATATTATATACTCTCCGGCCGTGTAACTATCCCGTCCTTATAACCCGTTATATCCTGTATATTCCTCATATTATATATTATATACTCTCCCCCCCGTATAACTAATCCCGTCCTTATAACCCGTTATATCCTGTATATTCCTCATATTATATATTATATACTCTCCGGCCGTATAACTAATCCCGTCCTTATAACCCGTTATATCCCTGTATATTCCTCATATTATATATTATATACTCTCCCCCCCGTATAACTAATCCCGTCCTTATAACCCGTTATATCCCTGTATATTCCTCATATTATATATTATATACTTCCCCCCCCCCGTATAACTAATCACGTCCTTATAACCCGTTATATCCTGTATATTCCTCATATTATATATTATATACTCTCCGGCCGTATAACTAACCCCGTCTTTATAACCCGTTATATCCCTGTATATTCCTCATATTATATATTATATACTTCCCCCCCCCCCCCGTATAACTAATCACGTCCTTATAACCCGTTATATCCTGTATATTCCTCATATTATATATTATATATTCTCCGGCCGTATAACTAATCCCGTCCTTATAACCCGTTATATCCTGTATATTCCTCATATTATATACTCTCCCCCCGTATAACTAATCCCGTCTTTATAAACCGTTGTATCCTGTATATTCCTCATATTATATATTATATACTCTCCCCCCGTATAACTAACCCCGTCCTTATAACCCGTTATATCTCTGTATATTCCTCATATTATATATAATATACTCTCCGGCCGTATAAATAATTCCGTCCTTATAACCCGTTATATCCTGTATATTCCTCATATTATATATTATATACTCTCCCCCGTATAACTAATCCCGTCCTTATAACCCGTTATATCCTGTATATTCCTCATATTATATATTATATACTCTCCGGCCGTATAACTAATCCCGTCCTTATAACCCGTTATATCCTGTATATTCCTCATATTATATATTATATACTCTCCGGCCGTATAACTAATCCCGTCCTTATAACCCGTTATATCCTGTATATTCCTCATATTATATATTATATACTCTCCGGCCGTATAACTAATCCCGTCCTTATAACCCGTTACATCCATGTATATTCCTCATATTATATACTCTCTGGCCGTATAACTATCCCGTCCTTATAACCCGTTATATCCCTGTATATTCCTCATATTATATATTATATACTCTCCCCCGTATAACTAATCCCATCCTTATAACTCGTTATATCCTGTATATTCCTCATATTATATATTATATACTCTCCCCCGTATAACTAATCCCGTCCTTATAACCCGTTGTATCCTGTATATTCCTCATATTATATATTATATACTCTCCGGCCGTATAACTAACACCGTCTTTATAACCCGTTATATCCTGTATATTCCTCAAATTATATATTATATACTCTCCGGCCGTATAACTAATCCCGTCCTTATAACCCGTTATATCCTGTATATTCCTCATATTATATACTCTCCCCCCGTATAACTAATCCCGTCTTTATAAACCGTTGTATCCTGTATATTCCTCATATTATATATTATATACTCTCCGGCCGTATAAATAATTCCGTCCTTATAACCCGTTATATCCTGTATATTCCTCATATTATATATTATATACTCTCCCCCGTATAACTAATCCCGTCCTTATAACCCGTTATATCTCTGTATATTCCTCATATTATATATAATATACTCTCCGGCCGTATAAATAATTCCGTCCTTATAACCCGTTATATCCTGTATATTCCTCATATTATATATTATATACTCTCCCCCCGTATAACTAACCCCGTCCTTATAACCCGTTATATCTCTGTATATTCCTCATATTATATATAATATACTCTCCGGCCGTATAAATAATTCCGTCCTTATAACCCGTTATATCCTGTATATTCCTCATATTATATATTATATACTCTCCCCCGTATAACTAATCCCGTCCTTATAACCCGTTATATCCTGTATATTCCTCATATTATATATAATATACTCTCCCCCCGTATAACTAATCCCGTCCTTATAACCCGTTATATCCTGTATATTCCTCATATTATATATTATATACTCTCCGGCCGTATAACTAATCCCGTCCTTATAACCCGTTATATCCTGTATATTCCTCATATTATATATTATATACTCTCCGGCCGTATAACTAATCCCGTCCTTATAACCCGTTATATCCTGTATATTCCTCATATTATATATTATATACTCTCCGGCCGTATAACTAATCCCGTCCTTATAACCCGTTACATCCATGTATATTCCTCATATTATATACTCTCTGGCCGTATAACTATCCCGTCCTTATAACCCGTTATATCCCTGTATATTCCTCATATTATATATTATATACTCTCCCCCGTATAACTAATCCCGTCCTTATAACCCGTTATATCCCTGTATATTCCTCATATTATTTATTATATACTCTCCGGCCGTATAACTAATCCCGTCCTTATAACCCGTTATATCCCTGTATATTCCTCATATTATATATTATATACTCTCCCCCGTATAACTAATCCCGTCCTTATAACCCGTTATATCCTGTATATTCCTCATATTATATATTATATACTCTCCCCCCGTATAACTAATCCCGTCCTTATAACCCGTTATATCCTGTATTTTCCTCATATTATATATTATATACTCTACCCCCGTATAACTATCCCGTCCTTATAACCCGTTATATCCTGTATATTCCTCATATTATATATTATATACTCTCCGGCCGTATAACTAATCCCGTCCTTATAACCCGTTATATCCCTGTATATTCCTCATATTATATATTATATACTCTCCGGCCTTATAACTAATCCCGTCCTTATAACCCGTTATATCCTGTATTTTCCTCATATTATATATTATATACTCTACCCCCGTATAACTATCCCGTCCTTATAACCCGTTATATCCTGTATATTCCTCATATTATATATTATATACTCTCCGGCCGTATAACTAATCCCGTCCTTATAACCCGTTATATCCCTGTATATTCCTCATATTATATATTATATACTCTCCCCCCGTATAACTAATCCCGTCCTTATAACCCGTTATATCCTGTATATTCCTCATATTATATATTATATACTCTCCGGCCGTATAACTAATCCCGTCCTTATAACGCGTTATATCCTGTATATTCCTCATATTACCGTATTTGCTCGATTATAAGACGAGGTTTTTTTCAGAGCAAATGCTCTGAAAAATACCCCTCGTCTTATAATCGGGGTCGTCTTCTAATCAGACCTCAAATAGAGGTCTGATTAGGAGACTAAGATCCAGATCCCCCGCACCGCTGCAGGGGACCTGGATCCTCCTGTCGTCGCCCCCCCACTTACCGGTGCTTCCGGAGGTGAAGTTGGCAGCGGGGGTTTGTATGCGTCCGTCGCAAATACCTTCCCCGACTGTCAGAGATCAGAGTTCTAGAGTTCCTGATCTCTGACAGCCGGGGAAGGTATTTGCGACGGACGCATACAAACCCCCGCTGCCAACTCCACCTCCTTCCGGCTGCCGCGGAATGAGACGTCAACCCGCTGCCCCGGCAATACAGCAGGAAATTGGAAGCACCGGTAAGTAAGTAAGTGTGTGTGTGTGTGTGTGTGTGTGTAGGGCATTTCTGGAATGCCTTACACCCCTATATGCCACTCTGGCACTTAGGGGGTTAAAAGGCATATTATGGGGCAGAGTGGCATATAGGGAGGTATAAGGCATTTCAGGAGGCAGAGTGGCGTTAAGGGGGCATTTAATAGTGCACTCTGCCTCCTGAAATGCCTTATACCTCCCTATATGCCACTCTGCCCCATAATATGCCTTTTAACCCCCTAAATGCCAGAGTGGGATATAGGGGTATAAGGCATTTCTGGAGGCAGAGTGGCACATAGGGGGTCAAAAGGCATACCATGGGGCACAGTGGCATATAGAGGGTTAAAAGGCATATCATGGGCCACAGTGCCATATTGGTGTGGCAAGCCTGGGGGCAGATGTGCGTAACTGGGGGACAGGTTGGAAAATACAAGAAATAAAAACAAAAAAAATATATTTTTCTCAATCATAGCTTTTATTAAAAAAAATAGTTTACATGAATTAACATTTACTGGTAAAACTTTTTTCCTTTAGGGTCGTCTTATATTCAGGCTTTTTCTTTTTTTCCTAAGTTAATATTCAGATTTACCCCCGTATAACTATCCCGTCCTTATAACCCGTTATATCCCTGTATATTCCTCATATTATATATTATATACTCTCCGGCCGTATAACTATCCCGTCCTTATAACCCGTTATATCCCTGTATATTCCTCATATTATATATTATATACTCTCCGGCCGTATAACTAATCCCGTCCTTATAACCCGTTATATCCTGTATATTCCTCATATTATATATTATATACTCTCCGGCCCGTATAACTAATCCCGTCCTTATAACCCGTTATATCCCTGTATATTCCTCATATTATATATTATATACTCTCCAGCCGTGTAACTAATCCCGTCCTTATAACCCGTTATATCCTGTATATTACTCATATTATATATTATATACTCTCCGGCCGTATAACTAATCCCGTCCTTATAACCCGTTATATCCTGTATATTCCTCATATTATATATTATATACTCTCCGGCCGTATAACTAATCCCGTCCTTATAACCCGTTATATCCTGTATATTCCTCATATTATATATTATATACTCTCCGCTAAAATGCTCCTCTATTGATTTCACTCCATTTTTTTTCTCCCATAAAAAGTAGGTAACCCACCATATTTATTACACTGCTCTATGTAGACGTCCGTTTGGGTTTTTTTATGACCCCAGCGATCTCTATTACTACAGGGGAGCCCCTGTGATCCTAACAACGCTCAGAGCCGTTACTTTCAATCTGACGGCGGAGAACGACACACTTTGACCCCAGCGGTCAGAATGAAGACCATGCTGTCATTACTGCCCGATCTCCCGTTCTGCCGCAGGGAATTAGTCCGGCCGGTTCTAAAAGCCCCTGGCATGGGTGGTTTGTTGACTATAAAGGGGTCAACAAGCGTTTGGATTTCCCTGCCCCAGCTGTCAGACTCACAGGTCTGTAACCCCCTGGCTAGTTATGCTTGCCTGTGCAGGGGGTATTTACACTGTGAGATACAGATGTCGGGGTAGGGTTTACACATCACCTGGGGGTAACTGCTAGCTGTGCATGGGGATTATCTCTCATCACCCATCTAAAGGTTGTATCCCGGCCCCTGTTATATGGTTCTGGACGGAGATGCCCCCGCTGTAGTGTTGGGGGGCCGCCTTGGTTTTTTGTGTTCTCTGCCGTGGCTCGCGATGTTTCCTCCTAATGATTTCCATCCATTTCTTCCCAGGAGGGCAGCGAGGAAGAGGAGGATTACAGCAGCGAGGAAGCGGAGAACGAGGAGGAGGAAGAAGAGGAGGACAGTGAAGATGTAGAGGATGAGGATGAAGAAGAGATGATGCTTCCAGGGATGGAGGGCAAAGAAGAGGTGAGCTTCTGCTTCTACCCCAGTCATTCCACTAGAAGCCCCTCCACGGGGCAGAGTATGAGTCTCTCCACCTGCCCAGTCTTTGGTGCCAATCTGTAGGCCTCGTGCTGCACGAGTGAGCAAATGGGGCTAAAAATTGATTTGGTTTCCTTCTTGGTCTTGGCGTAGCCCGGCTCCGATAGCGGTACCACCGCCGTGGTGGCTCTTATCCGCGGAAAGCAGCTGATTGTGGCGAATGCCGGAGACTCTCGCTGCGTGGTGTCCGAGAGGGGAAAAGCCGTGGACATGTCCTACGACCACAAGCCGGAAGATGAGCTTGAGCTTGCACGGATCAAGAATGCAGGAGGCAAGGTCACCATGGACGGGAGAGTGAATGGCGGACTGAACCTTTCTCGTGCAATAGGTGAGTGGAACCTCTGCCTCTTTCTGTGGCCAATGCTTGGGATTAACCCCTTCTGCGCACCGCAACTTTGTATTTTCCGTAGGATTGAGCCGTTTGTTGTATGAGATGAGATGACTTGGGGCGTAACATAATGGTGGGCATCCCCGCTATGACTCGTGCTTGGCGTGGTGCCGGATGCCGGCAGGAAATGTGCCGCCTCTTGTTGTAACTTGAATATTGCCCCGCAGGTGATCACTTTTACAAGAGGAACAAGAATCTTCCTGCGGAGGAGCAGATGATCTCTGCCCTGCCCGACATAAAGGTCCTGACACTGAATGACGATCACAACTTCATGGTCATCGCCTGCGATGGGATCTGGTGAGCACTTGGTGTTTTGGGAGATGCCTGCTCAAGGTGTTGGTTGAGACTTCTGCAGGAGGATGTGTGAGATGATTGTGGGGTGGTCTGTACCATGAACGGACGCCCTTCCTACGGGCTGCGGACAATCGCCGTCTCACTGGGCTTTCTCCATTCAGGAACGTGATGAGCAGCCAAGAGGTGGTAGACTTCATACAGGAGAGAATCGACCGGCCGGCGAAGAACGGAGAGCCCGTCGTGCTGTCGTCCATCGTGGAAGAGGTGAATGCAGGGTTGTGCTTTTAATCATAAAGTGCTGACACTATGGCTTTCTGAGCCTCCCCTGTACCATGTATAATTCAGTGGGTGGTGGCCAGCCGATTTAACTATACATTATATTGGGGCCGGGGTCACTGATTGGCTATACATTATATTGGGGCCGGGGTCACTGATTGACTATACATTATACAGGGCCTGCCAAGCTTCTAGAGCCCTTATAGTGGCTGCCGTGTCCCTTTGTGTCGTGCTGTAACGGATTGCTAACTCCTGCGTCTCGTTCTGTCAGCTCTTGGACCAGTGTCTGGCTCCTGACACGTCTGGCGACGGGACGGGATGTGACAATATGACCTGCGTCATCATTCGCTTCCAGCCCCACTCCACCAACAGCCTTGAACCGAGCAAGCGGAAACTGGACGAAGCCGAGGTGGCCGCCGGCTCGAACTGCGGCGATGGCATCAAGAAGCCGAAGCGGGATTAGGGGGCGAGGGGCCGCAGACCCCCACTCCTTACCAGACTTTCACCTCCAGGACTCCAGACTTTTAAGTCCTTTTTTTTAGAGTTTGGCTCTGGCCAGTGTAAAAACTTGTTGTAAATGCGTCGCAGAACGATGGGGGCTGCATTTCCATGGGGGGGTTCTAAGTCTGTATCATTTTTGATGTAATCATTCCACGAGTGGCGTCTGTCACGGCCCCAGGAGCCCACAAATGTACTGATCGTGGCCAAGCGGGAAAATGAAGCCACTATCCAGGCCGTCGAGGAGGAAGACGGATCCTTCCTGAAGCACGTGGTGCCATCTGCTCAGAAGACTGTCCGCTTTATCCGAAGCAAGTGAACGCTGCCTGGCGCCGAGAGGGTTATTTGGGTCACAAACGCAATGTTTTTGGATTTCTGTTGTCGTTTAGCGATCTGGCGCAGGTGCATGTAGTCCATGCGCGGGAGGTTCTAACCACTCCTGTGACCTGTGGGTCGTTGGAAGCCACGCTGCTTTGTCCCGGTATAAGCTCGTCGGCTGGGCTGTAGGTCAATGCGTTGGCTGCATCCCTGCCGTGTATGAAACGCGTCTCCGGGGGGGCCCTACCTGTCACGAGATCATCCATGTTTTTTTGTTTTTTTTTTAAATATATGCTCTATAGATATTTAATTTTTTATCTGATTAGAGGAATGTCCTGAAGCCGCACATTAATGTTGTATAATTTTCAATGCCAACTTTTTTCAGACTAAAATCCCGGGAAAGCAGATTCTGGTTTCCTGATCTTTTTCCGCCTGTCGGGGGGGCCGGTTTGTTGCCAGGTTTTGTGTTTTTCCCCGTCTGCAGAGATCGGAGGAAAGGATCAGCAGTATTGGGATGAAGAATGCACTGCTCTGGGGAGGGGGGTATATGGCATTGGAGGGGCAGTTCTGGGAGGTAGTGACTGCACCCTTATACTGATCTCTGGGGGTTAATGGGGGGAGGGGGTAAGTGTTGTCGTCTTAAACCCTCCCGGAAGGGTTGGGGTAATTTTTGTATTAAAATGTTCTGGCTCAAGTAGAACACGCTTTCAATATGCTTTATTGCAACGATAAACGTAGACGCTTTCTAAACTTTATTTATACCCGGACAATCGCGGTCGTTTGGCTTCTGGTAACACCCTGGTGCGTGGCAAGGCCCTAATTACCGCCTCAGACTGTGCGGCTGCTGGAAGAAGCATTACCCGGTAGTTTAACCAGCCAGGGGGGGCTTCCTGCCCTAAAGCTTTGTTTCACGGAGATTCCCCTTTTCTATTTTTGGTTGATGTGCACAAATTAGGTGTTTTTATCGACTTTTGGGACTTTTCCGCGATCAGCGCTGTTATTTAAGAAAAGCGGCCGCAGGGACGCAGAACGTGTCGCCGCGTTGCCTTTCGAGTCGCCCGTTTCTCCGGCTGTTAACCCTGTTTTAGTGGTCTCCTCTGCGCTCTCCACCATGTTAATATCCTTCTGGAGATGGGGTCTCTGGAACTGTCCCCACTACTCCAGGTGAGATCTGTAAAGGGGCAGAACCTCCCCCTCTTCCCGCCACTAATGCCCCTCACTATCTTATGGAGTAGTTGCTGCTGCTGAACAATAACCCACTTTAAGTTAATCAGCATCCCCCGGTCACAGTAATACCCCCTACACAGGTGTCCTATGCCCCCGAGAGCCACGTCGCTCCTACATAGGGGTACTGGGGCACATTTACTGCGAGCCACATCTGGCTTCCTGCTGCTGCTGCCCCCCAGGTCAGTCTGTCGGCCATGTTTGTGTAGATCTCTTGGTATTCTGTATGAGGTCTGAGGCCACGCTCCTCGAGCTCGCCCCGGCAGCAGAGGTTTCTGTGGCGCTGGCGCAGGGAAGCCCTCCTCGCCTTCGGAGTACGAGATTCTATCTCACAGAAGAGCCGTATTTAGGGGACGTTGGCTTCTGCCTTTCGTTGATGCGGGGCGGGCACCGGCCAGAAGACCCCCCTTCTATGGCTGTTCCTGGAAGACTTCGGCCTCCCTGGTGCATGAGAAGTTAGCAAATGTTTATGGCGTGAGAAAGCACTCGGAGTGTCTCCGGGAGAGCAGGCGTCAGAAGGGGTGCAATAAAGTTGTAACTGTTCTACAAGAATGAAAGATAATATAAAAACAGGGTACTTAGCTTTTTAACCCTTCTATTCATTCATCGGAACACATATGCAGTAGCTTCCCCAAGGACTCTTCCTTCAAAAAGCCCCTTATAACAGATATATGGAAAAACCGAACAAATTCTGGGGATACAGCTTTAAAAATACTCCGTAAAAAGAATAAAAAACACAAATGGTGCAAAAACGTTTAAAAGGCTTAAAGCAGCCCCCACTGGTTGTGCCAAACTCGCAGGATTGTAGCAGGTTCTGCGCCTGTAAGATAGCCGGGATCCGAGGAATCCTGGAGGTTTGCTGGAACTTTTAAATCCACCTCAAAGTTTTAAAACCGGCAATCTGCTGAACACAAACCAATGGCAGGCAGGGAATCTTCCAGAAGCTCTTTATTTACAATAGCCCATTAAAAATGCTTCATGCGTTAATAAAACTAAAGTCCAACGCGTTTCGTCATATGCTGACTTCATCAGGGACTCGCTATAATGCATCAAGAAGCATAAACTAACAACCCTTTCCCGCCCTCTCCTTAAATCATCCAATCTGTTCTCCTATTGGTCCAAAATCTTCACTCCTCCTTTGATTCAATTCGATGAACACAAATTTTTCTTGTTTCCAGGTGATAACCCTTTGCGTTCCAAAATGTGTTCCAAGGCTGTGTCCATTATTTCTGAACGCCGTCTTTTTTATACACGGTTTTTATTGCAAAGTCCAGTTCAAATAGTTAATTATTTGCACAATACTACAATCTAATGGAAGGGGTGATCCGGCTCGTGGCTTCTCCCTACGGGTGGCGTCTGTGGTGGCAAACGTGACGAGGAGGACGCTCCCGACACTTAAAGATTTGCTTGTTTTTCTGGTCTGAGGGGCAGCTCTTTGGTCCAGAGTTGTAAATGTCGCAGGAACTGCCTCAGAAAAGGGGGTAGCATAAGAAGAGCGCGCCATCTTGGGGGTCAAGGACCAAGAGAAGTCCTGCAGCTAAAAAGCCCCGCTCCTGGGCCCCTTTCCAGAGTCCTGATGGCGGATTTATTCCAGTCACACGCCGTCTGTTCTGTCATGGATGGCGGGAAGACGTCGCGTCTCGATGTCTTTGGCAGCCGGGATACCACAGAGCAGACTAAAAGCGAGAGATTCCACGGTCCTGGAGGAACAGGAGGAGAGAGTGCCAGAGGGTCCGTGCCAGAGGGTCCGTGCCGATCTTCTCATGGTGATTTTGGAGTGTTGTGAGGAAAGAATTCCTTGAGACCATTGACTGGCCAGTTCTTCCAGAAGCTTCCAAAGCAATAGGAAGAGATCTCCCTCCGCTCCGTGTTGGGTTGAAAGAGTCGTTGCCCTCACAGATACCCCACTGGTCTCTATGAAGGGTATGTGAATGTGACGGTTCCGTTTGCCCCTGCTGGGGGCAGCACTCGTCCTGCACCGGCGGGGGCAGAATTCTTACTTTCCTATAGCAGGCCGTGGATTTATCGAGGAGCAAAACTCAAAGAGTGTTCTGCGTGGTGTGGGAATCACTGCTGACCCCACCCACCGAATAGTGCGACCCTACCCACCGAATAGTGCGACCCCACCCACCGAATAGTGCGACCCCACCCACCGAATAGTGCGACCCCACCCACCGAATAGTGCGACCCCAACTGGCGCTGTTTTCCAGAAAGCATATACCGTATTGGCTCGGATATAGGCCGCCCCCGTATATAGGCCGCACCCTAAAAGTTTGGTGCTTTTTTAAAGAAAAAGTTTTTTTTCTTTAAAAAAGCACCAAAAAAAACATGCTGCCACTGTCCTCCCTCCCCGAGATATGCTGCCACTGTCCTCCCTCCCCGCGATACGCTGCCGCTGCCCTCCCTCCCCGCGATACGCTGCCGCTGTCCTCCCTCCCTCCCCGCGATACGCTGCCGCTGCCCTCCCTCCCCGCGATACGCTGCCGCTGCCCTCCCTCCCCGCGATACGCTGCCGCTGCCCTCCCTCCCCGCGATACGCTGCCGCTGCCCTCCCTCCCCGCGATACGCTGCCGCTGCCCTCCCCGAGATCCGCTGCCGCTGCCCTCCCCGAGATCCGCTGCCGCTGCCCTCCCCGAGATCCGCTGCCGCTGCCCTCCCCGAGATCCGCTGCCGCTGCCGCTGCCCTCCCCGAGATCCGCTGCCGCTGCCCTCCCCGAGATCCGCTGCCGCTGCCCTCCCCGAGATCCGCTGCCCTCCCTCCCCGAGATCCGCTGCCCTCCCTCCCCGCGATACGCTGCCGCTGTCCTCCTCTGCCCCCCCTCCTCGACTTACCGGAGCAGACTCCCGAGTGTCTTCAGGGCCGGCGAGGGACATCTACGCAATACGCGTATGCAACTTCCGGTACCGTTACCGGAAGTTGCATTTGCGTATTGCGTAAATGTCTCCCGCCGGCCCCGCAAGACACCCGGGAGTCTGCTCCGGTAAGTCGGGGGTGGGCAGAGGTAAAACGCTTAGATAACCTCCCGTGCCGGCACCCCCCCCCCGTGGGAAGTGCTGGCAGGGGAGGCTGTCTGAGCGTATCGGGGAGAAGGATGCAGGTCCCCTGCACCGCTGCGGGGGATCTGTATCTTAACCCCGCTGCCTGCCCGGCGCCCGGGACTGCATGTCCCGGGCGTCGGGCGCTAGAGCCCGAATATAGGCCGCACCCCCACTTTAAAAACTTAAAGTGGGGGAAAAAAGTGCGGCCTATATTCGAGCCAATACGGTAACTAACACATTAGAGACCGGTACAGGTACGGTGCTGCCCCCTGCAGGGTGTGGGGAGAATCAGATACTCAGTCATACCCCTCACACCCTGCAGGGGGCGGCGGCTCCGGTCACTCATGTGTTAACGTTATGTGTGTCCTGAGAAACCCGGCGGGTCTGCTGGAACCCCCAACCCCAAACCCTGCCGTTCCGGTCGGACCGTTGCCGCCAGATCCGTTCGCTGTCCGACGGCTCAGTGTCTGGACTACATCTCCCGGCATTCTCAGCGAGACTCGTCAGACAGGGAGCGGAAGTGAAGCGGAATGGCTGGAGTCTGAAACGCACGAGATTGTACCTGCTGGAAATGGTTAGAACAGGAAATACCGAGCAGCGTACCGGAAACACCGGGAGAAGCTGCAGTCATGCCGCGGAGGAAGCAGTCTAACCCGCAACCGGTGAAATGTGAGGGACGTCTGCGGACCCCCACCGTCATACCCCCCCTCTTATACTGTAACCCCCCTCACCGTCATACCCCCTCTCATACTGTAACCCCCCACCGTCATACCCCCTCTTATACTGTAACCCCCCACCGTCATACCCCCCTCTTATACTGTAACCCCCCACCGTCATACCCCCCTCTTATACTGTAACCCCCCACCGTCATACCCCCTCTTATACTGTAACCCCCCTCACCGTCATACCCCCTCTCATACTGTAACCCCCCACCGTCATACCCCCCTCTTATACTGTAACCCCCCGCCATCATACCCCCTCTTATACTGTAACCCCCCGCCGTCATACCCCCTCTTATACTGTAACCCCCCACCGTCATACCCCCTCTTATACTGTAACGCCCCCACCGTCATACCCCCTCTTATACTGTAACCCCCCCTCACCGTCATACCCCCTCTCATACTGTAACCCCCCACCGTCATACCCCCTCTTATACTGTAACCCCCCCCACCGTCATACCCCCTCTCATACTGTAACCCCCCCACCGTCATACCCCCTCTCATACTGTAACCCTCCCACCGTCATACCCCCTCTCGTACTGTAACCCCCCCACCGTCATACCCCCTCTTATACTGTAACCCCCCACCATCATACCCCCTCTCATACTGTAACCCCCCACCGTCATACCCCCTCTCATACTGTAACCCCCCACCGTCATACCCCCTCTTATACTGTAACCCCCACCATCATACCCCCTCTTATACTGTAACCCCCCACCGTCATACCCCCTCTTATACTGTAACCCCTCCACCGTCATACCCCCTCTGTCATATACCCCCCCACCGTCATACCCCCTCTCATACTGTAACCCCCCACCGTCATACCCCCTCTTATACCGTCATACCCCCTCTTATACTGTAACCCCCCACCATCATACCCCCTCTCATACTGTAACCCCCCACCGTCATACCCCCTCTCATACTGTAACCCCCCACCGTCATACCCCCTCTTATACTGTAACCCCCACCATCATACCCCCTCTTATACTGTAACCCCCCACCGTCATACCCCCTCTTATACTGTAACCCCTCCACCGTCATACCCCCTCTGTCATATACCCCCCCACCGTCATACCCACTCTTATACTGTAACCCCCCCACCGTCATACCCCCTCTTATACCGTCATACCCCCAATTATACCGTCATACCCCCTCTTATACTGTATCCCCCCCACCATCATACCCCCTCTGTCATATACCCCCCTTGTAATATGTACCCCAATTGTCATATACATCGCTTATACATACTGTGTACCCCAAACTGTCACCCTCTTACTTATACTTTGCCCCTTGAAATGTGTCTGAGAGCGGGGAAACAGTCTTGTCCATCCGGGTTGTGGGGTGAGGACAGCCGATAGACTCCTGCTGCGGGTCCTCAGGGGTGGGGGAAGGGACGAGCTGACGGGGATGGGCTGTAAGGGGTCCTGGTTGCGTGTGCTTTACATCATTACCTGTGTCCCCTTGTTTATCTCAGGGGGCAGTGAGGACCCGCTGGACTCCAATCCCAGCAGCCTTGTGCTGGACTCCAATCCCAGCAGCCTCGTGCTGGACAGAGACCTTCTCCTCGGCCATGACCTGGAGTTCTCGGACAGCAGTGAGCGGCTCCTCTCCCTCGCCAAGGACTCAGAGGGTCAGCACGCCTAGCACAGTCTGCACCATGTTGGGATCTGCCCCTGGGCACTATGGGGGGTGTTTTTTGGGGGTCATGCTTTTGGGGGGGATACCCCTTGACAGTCTATTAGAGCGTCACATTGGGTGGCCTGCACGCTGGAGCATTGTGAGTAAAACGGCCCCTCTCCTGCTACCTGCCCCGGGGCCCTGTATATTCGGGGTATGTTTGGGGTGTGATGTGCATGCTGTGGGGTATTAGTGGCAGTTTGGTGATAACACCCCCTCCCCGCGGATACAGGCGCATGATACTGCCTGTTATTGATATGTTCCCGCAGATTCTGTGGTTTGTAAGCTGGAGATCCCCAGTTACTCGCTGAGTGAGGACGAATACTCGGGTTACCGTCCGTTCGGCGCCGACAGTGATGCCGAGGAGGTGGGGGTAACGCTGCCGTCTCCCTGCGGTCAGTGCGGGACGCCGCTCGGCGGCACTTCACGCTGTCTGGACCTGGCTTTTGGGCATCGCTGTTCGCCCCTCCTCCCCTCCGCTTCCTCAGCTGGTGGGACTTCTCCTTCTTCGGGCAACTTCCCTGCCCCCGCCGCGGAGGCCGCGTCTCAGGGGCAGAAAGAACGGACGCTCTTCGCCTGTAAATTGTGCTCCTTCTGCACCTACTACTCCAGTCACCTCAAACGCCACATGAAGACCCACAACGGGGAGAAGCCGTTCCGCTGCCCCCACTGTCACTACGCCTCGGCGCAGCTGGTCAACCTGAAGCGGCACCTGCGCACGCACACCGGGGAGAAGCCCTTCCGCTGCGAGCACTGCAGCTTCTCCTGCAGCAGCCCAGGTAATCTGAAGAGACACCAGCGAGTTCACACCCAGGAGAAGCCCTACGCCTGCAATGTATGCCCTTACCGCTGCAACCAGAGCCGCAACCTTAAACGCCACCTTCTAGGGCACCGTAGGAGGGGGCAAGAGAGGCAGCACCATGGGGCCAGGACCGTGGGTGCTGAGGAGGAAGGAGATGATGGCGAGGATGAGGAGGAACGAAAATGCCCAGAAGGTTAGTTTTGCCACAATTGTTTGTCAATTAATACCCCCCCCCAAAAAAAATATTCCTCATACAGAGCAGAACTAGTGGCCCCTCCCACTGCAGGGCGACAGAAGGGAGATATGGGACAAGACGGGGGCTTTCCTTGCTGTAACGCTCGCTCTCTGTTTGTTGGCAGGCCGCGCAGTTGATGTTCTCGCCGTCCCAGTCACTCCCAGTAAGGATGGTGTCTTCCTGCCGAGCAGCCCGGGCCGGGCCCTCTCCTCCCCGCACTCCTCCCCGCGCTCCTCCCCCCCGCCTGACGACGCTCTCCCGGAGCTGCTGTTTCCTTTCACCTGCCGCTCCTGCGGGGTGGTCCTAGAGGAGGGCAGCCACCCAGATGATAAGGATGAGGAGGATCCAGTACTGGAGTCGCAGTCTTGCACCCGCTGTAGCGCTGCTGTGGCTGGCAGCCCTGGCAAGGGCTTCTGCTGCGTCTTGTGCTCTTTCGTCACCCACTACCCCAACCACCTCTCTCGGCACATGAAGACCCACAGCGGGGAGAAGCCCTACAAGTGTCCGCTCTGCTCCTACGCCTCGGCGCACTACGATAACCTGAAGCGCCACCAGCGGGTGCACACGGGCGAGAAGCCCTACAAGTGCCAGCTGTGCGACTACGCCTGCGGCAACCTGGCCAACCTGAAGCGCCACGGCCGCATCCACTCGGGGGACAAGCCCTTCCGCTGCGGCCTGTGCGCCTACAGCTGCAATCAGAGTATGAACCTCAAGCGCCACATGCTGCGGCACACGGGAGAGAAGCCCTTCCGCTGTGCACAGTGCCACTACACCACCGGACACTGGGACAACTACAAGCGCCACCAAAAGACCCACGGCCACTCGGTGGAAGGCTGGGTCAACCCGCAGCGCCGCTGCGACAATACCGCCGATCCTGTGGCCTAACCAGTCCCAGCCCTGGGGGTGTGGGGGCAGCCGCGGGGGGGGCTCGGCATACAGACATGTGGCGGCTTGTTCTGTCGTGGCCCGGGGGTTTCGGCATACAGACATGTGGCGGCTCGTTCTGTCGTGGCCCGGGGGCCAGCCGCTATCCGGTGAGCATGTCCTGTTTTTGTGCATGTGGTTTGTACGTCTCTTTAGACTGCTTCCAATGGATCTCGGGTGCCACGTTGGAGCCGATTCCACCTTTACGTGTCCAAGGGGGACGGGCGCCGGCTGCTCGGTCAACTGCGGGCAAGTTGGCCGCCCTGAGCAGGACTTGGTGCAGACGCCTGAAGGGAGGACTGGTGCAGAGAACTGTGGCCCCCCGGGCTGGTCCAGTGGCCGCTCCCCGGGGCCAGAGCGTGGATTATAAAGGATCAGCGTTATTTGTAAAGCGTCTGCGTGTGATTTACCGTCTCGTGTACGACGCGTCTGCTGCTGCCCCCGTGACCGCGCCACGGCCCCCGGCCAGCACTCTGCCCTTCTTCTCCTCTTCTTTGTAGGAGGGTGTCTGGTGGTGACCATTAGGTCAGTGCCACAGATGCCTCCGCCGGGGGTCTGCTTCGTGCCAGGGGCGGGAGAGCCCGGTGACGGGCGAGTTTATGGGGGGGGGGGGCTGCATGTCCGTCCTCCAACAGATTCCAATTAATATAAAAATAATAACAGCCAATGGAGAGTTTATAAAAAGCCTTGTGTGGTTATTGCCCGGGGGGGTTATACATTATACAGGGGGCCGGCTCGCTGATTTATCTATACATTATACAGGGGCCGGCTCGCTGATTTATCTATACATTATACAGGGGGCCGGCTCGCTGATTTATCTATACATTATACAGGGTGCCGGTCACTGATTTATCTATACATTATACAGGGGGCCGGTCACTGATTTATCTATACATTATACAGGGGCCGGTCACTGATTTATCTATACATTATACAGGGGGCCGGCTCGCTGATTTATCTATACATTATACAGGGGCCGGTCACTGATTTATCTATACATTATACAGGGGGCCGGCTCGCTGATTTATCTATACATTATACAGGGGCCGGCTCGCTGATTTATCTATACATTATACAGGGGGCCGGCTCGCTGATTTATCTATACATTATACAGGGTGCCGGTCACTGATTTATCTATACATTATACAGGGGGCCGGTCACTGATTTATCTATACATTATACAGGGGCCGGTCTCTGATTTATCTATACATTATACAGGGGGCCGGCTCGCTGATTTATCTATACATTATACAGGGGGCCGGCTCGCTGATTTATCTATACATTATACAGTCACTGATTTATCTATACATTATACAGGGGGCCGGCTCGCTGATTTATCTATACATTATACAGTCACTGATTTATCTATACATTATACAGGGGGCCGGCTCGCTGATTTATCTATACATTATACAGGGGGCCGGCTCGCTGATTTATCTATACATTATACAGGGGGCCGGCTCGCTGATTTAAATACGTTATACAGGGTGCCGGTCACTGATTTATCTATACATTATACAGGGGGCCGGCTCGCTGATTTATCTATACATTATACAGGGGGCCGGCTCGCTGATTTATCTATACATTATACAGGGGGCCGATCACTGATTTATCTATACATTATACAGGGGGCCGGTCACTGATTTATCTATACATTATACAGGGGGCCGGTCACTGATTTATCTATACATTATACAGGGGGCCGGCTCGCTGATTTATCTATACATTATACAGGGGCCGGCTCGCTGATTTATCTATACATTATACAGGGGGCCGGTCACTGATTTATCTATACATTATACAGGGGGCCGGCTCGCTGATTTATCTATACATTATACAGGAGCCGGTCACTGATTTATCTATACATTATACAGGGGGCCGGTCACTGATTTATCTATACATTATACAGGGGGGCTGGCTCACTGATTTATCTATACATTATACAGGAGCCGGTCACTGATTTATCTATACATTATACAGGGGGGCGGTCACTGATTTATCTATACATTATACAGGGGCCGGTCACTGATTTATCTATACATTATACAGGAGCCGGTCACTGATTTATCTATACATTATACAGGAGCCGGTCACTGATTTATCTATTCATTATACAGGGGACCGGTCACTGATTTATCTATACATTATACAGGGGCCGGTCACTGATTTATCTATACATTATACAGGGGCCGGCTCACTGATTTATCTATACATTATACAGGGGCCGTCACTGATTTATCTATACATTATACAGGGGGCCGGTCACTGATTTATCTATACATTATACAGGGGGGCGGTCACTGATTTATCTATACATTATACAGGGGCCGGTCACTGATTTATCTATACATTATACAGGGGGCCGGTCACTGATTTATCTATACATTATACAGGGGCCGGTCACTGATTTATCTATACATCATACAGGGGGCCGGTCACTGATTTATATATACATTATACAGGGGGCCGTCACTGATTTATCTATACATTATACAGGGGCCGGTCACTGATTTATCTATACATTATACAGGGGCCGGTCACTGATTTATCTATACATTATACAGGGGCCGGCTCGCTGATTTATCTATACATTATACAGGGGGCCGGTCACTGATTTATCTATACATTATACAGGGGCCGGTCACTGATTTATCTATACATTATACAGGGGGGCGGTCACTGATTTATCTATACATTATACAGGGGCCGGCTCGCTGATTTATCTATACATTATACAGGGGGCCGGCTCGCTGATTTAACTCTACATTATACAGGGGGCCGGCTCGCTTATTTATCTATACATTATACAGGGGGCCGGTCACTGATTTATCTATACATTATACAGGGCCTGTCACTGATTTATCTATACATTATACAGGGGCCGGTCACTGATTTATCTATACATTATACAGGGGCCGGCTCGCTGATTTAACTCTACATTATACAGGGGGCCGGCTCGCTTATTTATCTATACGTTATACAGGGGGCGGTCACTGATTTATCTATACATTATACAGGAGCCGGTCACTGATTTATCTATACATTATACAGGGGGCCGGCTCGCTGATTTATCTATACATTATACAGGGGCCGGTCACTGATTTATCTATACATTATACAGGGGCCGGTCACTGATTTATCTATACATTATACAGGGGGGCGGTCACTGATTTATCTATACATTATACAGGGGGCCGGTCACTGATTTATCTATACATTATACAGGAGCCGGTCACTGATTTATCTATACATTATACAGGGGCCGGTCACTGATTTATCTATACATTATACAGGGGGCCGGTCACTGATTTATCTATACATTATACAGGGGCCGGTCACTGATTTATCTATACATTATACAGGGGCCGGTCACTGATTTATCTATACATTATACAGGGGCCGGTCACTGATTTATCTATACATTATACAGGGGGCCGGTCACTGATTTATCTATACATTATACAGGGGGCCGGCTCGCTGATTTATCTATACATTATACAGGGGCCGGTCACTGATTTATCTATACATTATACAGGGGCCGGTCACTGATTTATCTATACATTATACAGGGGGGCGGTCACTGATTTATCTATACATTATACAGGGGCCGGCTCGCTGATGCAGTTCTAATATGAGAAAATCAGGAGAGATGGCAGCTATTGTTGGATATTTGTGCTAAGATGTATAATTTTGTTTAAAAAAAAAATCAAAATGAAAAGATGTTAAAAATAGAGACCTGGACCCCGCCAGCAGATCGGCCCCATCCGGCCCCCGTCTAGTTGTCCGTTTCTCCTCGTCTTAGATTCAGGAGCCGTATGTCTATCTCATGCATGTTTAATCCCCTCACTGTATTACCCTCTACCACCTCTGCTGGGAAATCATCACAAAGAATTACCTTACAAACCACTTCAAAAGGAGAAGAGGGCCCTGCTCCCGGGAGCTTACAATCTAATCGATTGCCATAAAGCGTCTGCTCAGTGAATTGGGTTGGGTTGTTTTAATGATTTAATGCTCAGGGAATGGCAGATGGGTTCAGCATTAATAAATTAGAGCAATGCATTTTGGGGGATAAAAACCGTGTTACTTACAGCATAAATGGGGTCAGATTGGGGAGACCGTATAAAACGGCAAGTAAGACTGACAAATGGCCGGCGGGCAAGAACTTCATCCCACGGGCAGATCACGCCACCCGTAACCCGCTGTATTTCGTGGGATTAGTGTGAGTGCGTGCGCAGTGGCTGAGCGGGGATTATATAGGAATCCTGGGAGATTATTTTCTATTTTATGAAAGATTTCACCAAAATTCTTATTTGTGAGTCGGATTTACACACAAACACTTTTTATTTAAAATAAAGACACTTTAATGTGGCTCCTGTGCTCCGGAACCCGCTCCCGTAATCTGGAACCCGCTCCCGTACTCCGGAACCCGCTCCTGTAATCCGGAACCCGCTCCCGTAATCCGGAACCCGCTCCTGTAATCCGGAACCCGCTCCTGTACTCCGGAACCCGCTCCCATACTCCGGAACCCGCTCATGTAATCAGGAACCCGCTCCCGTACTCCCTGACCCGCTTCTGTAATCCGGAACCTGCTCCTGTAATCCGGAACCCGCTCCTGTTGCATTATTAATGCGCGTAAAACCAGTTCACGTTTGAGACATGTTTGCCGTCTAATGTGACACACAGGACTGAGAATGAGGTTCATGGACAGGAATGGCAGCTGGAGGTGCGGCGCGCTCTCCTGTGTCAATACTATCTGCCCCAGAGTGACTTAGTTTTCGGTCTGCGGGCCCCGGGCAAGGGCAGAAACCAACGGAAACCACGCGGATATTGACCAGGCGGCTTTCCCAGTCCAGCTCCACAATAACCAGTCAAACTGATCCAGACCAGAGGTGCAGTCCAACAACACCAGGGTCTGGGTGGTGGCCGGTCTATGTGTGTTTGTTTACTGGTCTGCGTGTTTTTTTTTTAATGGTCTGTGTGTTTACTGGTCTGGGTGTTGGCCAGTCTGGCTGTTTACTGGTCTGGGTGGTGGGCGGTCTGTGTGTTTACTGGTCTGGGTGTTGGCCGGTCTGGCTGTTTACTGGTCTGGGTGGTGGGCGGTCTGTGTGTTTACTGGTCTGGGTGTTGGCCGGTCTGGCTGTTTACTGGTCTGGGTGGTGGGCGGTCTGTGTGTTTACTGGTCTGGGTGTTGACCGGTCTGGGTGTTTACTGGTCTGGGTGGTGGCCGCTCTGTGTGTTTACTGGTTTGGGTGGTGGCCGCTCTGTGTGTTTACTGGTCTGGGTGGTGGCCTCTCTGTGTGTTTACTGGTCTGGGTGGTGGCCTCTCTGTGTGTTTACTGGTCTGGGTGGTGGCCTCTCTGTGTGTTTACTGGTTTGGGTGGTGGCCGCTCTGTGTGTTTACTGGTCTGGGTGGTGGCCGCTCTGTGTGTTTACTGGTCTGGGTGTTGGCCGGTCTGGGTGTTTACTGGTCTGGGTGGTGGCCGCTCTGTGTGTTTACTGGTTTGGGTGGTGGCCGCTCTGTGTTTACTGGTCTGGGTGGTGGCCGCTCTGTGTGTTTACTGGTCTGGGTGGTGGCCGCTCTGTGTGTTTACTGGTCTGGGTGGTGGCCGCTCTGTGTGTTTACTGGTCTGGGTGTTGGCCGGTCTGGGTGTTTACTGGTCTGGGTGGTGGCCGCTCTGTGTGTTTACTGGTCTGGGTGGTGGCCGCTCTGTGTGTTTACTGGTCTGGGTGGTGGCCGCTCTGTGTGTTTACTGGTCTGGGTGGTGGCCGCTCTGTGTGTTTACTGGTCTGGGTGGTGGCCGCTCTGTGTGTTTACTGGTCTGGGTGGTGGCCGCTCTGTGTGTTTACTGGTCTGGGTGGTGGCCGCTCTGTGTGTTTACTGGTCTGGGTGTTGGCCGGTCTGGGTGTTTACTGGTCTGGGTGGTGGCCGCTCTGTGTGTTTACTGGTTTGGGTGGTGGCCGCTCTGTGTGTTTACTGGTCTGGGTGGTGGCCGCTCTGTGTGTTTACTGGTCTGGGTGGTGGGCGGTCTGTGTGTTTACTGGTCTGGGTGGTGCCAATCATTCATTAGGAACCCCCCGTGGATTGTCTTATATGGTGAAGATCTTTACAGTCTTGGAGGAAGCGATGGTGGACCCTGGCTTCTTCCAGATCACGGAGAGCATGTACTTCACTCCGCAGAACAGCTCTTCCCGGAACTTGGTGACCGTGAGGGAGTAAACACACATGTTACTGAACGAGCTCAGGACAATAAGCATGTTGCTGAGCATCCTGGCCATGTTGACCGGGTGGTAGAAATCGTAGCGGTTTACAGGGGGGTAGGTGAACCTCTCCAGCACTTTGACAAACATCTTGGGCAGCCAGTGGACCAGAAATGAAATGGAGATCATGGCAAGAAGGGTTACGGACTTCTTCCTCCGAGCCACTTCGGGGTCATTGGCCTCCTTCCCGGCAGAGCCCCCCTTCAGGCCCTGCCGGCGCTTGGTGGTAATATTGATGTGCCACACCGTCAGGCCGTTGGTCAGAACCAGCGACACCAACGGAAAGACGATCCACACCGTGGTCTGAATGTGGTCGTACGCCGATAAGAACGGGATGGTGCTCAGGTTTCGATGGAGGGAACAGATGTGGAAAATGGTTCCGTCGGGCTGAGTGGTACGAACCGGCACATACATCCAGAACGTTGGCATCGCCACCAGAAAGGCTCCCACGTAGATGCTAACAATGATCCATCGGGTGACCGAGGGCTTACAGTACCTCAGCTTCAGCTTCATGCAACAGACTATGACGTATCGGTCGAAGGTGAAAGCCACGGTCAGCCATATGAGGGCGTAGACGCTGGTGAAGTAGATCCAGTTACTGACGCCACAGGATGGTTCCGGCCACCACAGGGTGATGTCCACGTAGAAATAGAAGATGTCACGGAAGACGGTGACCACCAGAATGAGGAGGAAGTTGGCTGCAGCCAGGGAAACCAGGTAGTAAACGATGGACTTGGACATGTCCAGGTTTCCCTTCCAGAGGACGAGCATGGTGACGATACTGGCTGCCGGGAGACAGAAAAAGAAAAGTCGTTCAACGACCCGCCATCTGCTCCACTCACTCGTGGCCCCTACACCTCCCACCGCCAACAACGGGGACCTCGGCAGTCTCCTCAATGAAAATTACAATAAAAACTGCCTACTTTTAGAATAATCGTCCGTGTCGCTTTGCGTGTCGCGTGGAGGGGACGGGGTAAAGGATTTAGGGCATGGAGGGGACGGGGTAAAGGATTTAGGGCATGGAGGGGACGGGGTCATTTAATACATGTAGCTGTTTGAAGGTACGATGCGTCCCCAGGGGCCAAACAGAATAATCTTGTAATTTTGCGCATCATTAACCTTAGAAAAGGGTAATTGTTTATAATAGCCCCAAAGGCACTGCTGTGAGGAGATAACCTCCAAAGGAATTCTGCCTCTTATTGCCCCGGAGAATTCAGCCTTTCATAGAAACCCAGAACCTGCTAGGAGATCGGCCCCATCCGGCCCCCGTCTAGTCTCCCGTTTCTCCTGCTGTAAAGACTCAAACCTTAATCAATCGTTGGTCTCGTCTTAGATTCAGGAGCCGTATGTCTATCCCATGCATGTTTAATACCCTCACTGTATTACGCTCTAACACTTCTGCTGGGAAACTGTTCCACTTATCCACCACCTTCTCAGTAAAGTAAAACTCTCTTCCATTCCATCTCAGTCTCTGACGCTCTAGTGTTAGATTCCGGTCTCTTGTTGTAACTTTTCTCCTCCTTTGAAATAAATTCCCTCCTGTCATTTATTAAACCCCCTTTATGTAACCACGGTAACGCACAGTACAGGGGCTTAGGGCCCAGTAACGCACAGTATAGGGGCTTAGGGCTCAGTAACGCACAGTATAGGGGCTTAGGGCTCCTGGTAAAGCACAGTATAAGGGCTGAGGGCCCCGGTAACGCACAGTATAGAGGCTTAGGGCCCTGGTAACACACAGTATAGGGGCTGAGGGCCCTGGTATCGCCCAGTATAGGGGCTTAGAGCTTTATAAATGGGGGTATGATAATGAGCTTTATAGATGGGGGTATGATAATGAGCTTTATAGATAGGGGTATGATAATGAGCTTTATAGATGGGGGTATGATACTGAGCTTTATAGATGGGGGGTATGATAATGAGCTTTATAGATGGGGTATGATAATGAGCTTTATAGATGGGGGTATGATAATGAGCTTTATAGATGGGGGTATGATAATGAGCTTTATAGATGGGGGTATGATAATGAGCTTTATAGATGGGGGTATGATAATGAGCTTTATAGATGGGGTATGATAATGAGCTTTATAGATGGGGGTATGATAATGAGCTTTATAGATGGGGTATGATAATGAGCTTTATAGATGGGGGTATGATAATGAGCTTTATAGATGGGGTATGATAATGAGCTTTATAGATGGGGGTATGATAATGAGCTTTATAGATGGGGGTATGATAATGAGCTTTATAGATGGGGGTATGATAATGAGCTTTATAGATGGGTATGATAATGAGCTTTATAGATGGGGGTATGATAATGAGCTTTATAGATGGGGGTATGATAATGAGCTTTATAGATGGGGGTATGATAATGAGCTTTATAGATGGGGGTATGATACTGAGCTTTATAGATGGGGGTATGATAATGAGCTTTATAGATGGGGGTATGATAATGAGCTTTATAGATGGGGGTATGATAATGAGCTTTATAGATGGGGGTATGATACTGAGCTTTATAGATAGGGTATGATAATGAGCTTTATAGATGGGGGTATGATAATGAGCTTTATAGATGGGGGTATGATACTGAGCTTTATAGATGGGGGTATGATAATAAGCTTTATAGATGGGGGTATGATACTGAGCTTTATAGATGGGGGTATGATAATGAGCTTTATAGATGGGGTATGATAATGAGCTTTATAGATGGGGGTATGATACTGAGCTTTATAGATGGGGGGTATGATACTGAGCTTTATAGATGGGGTATGATACTGAGCTTTATAGATGGGGTATGATACTGAGCTTTATAGATGGGGGTATGATAATGAGCTTTATAGATGGGGGTATGATAATGAGCTTTATAGATGGGGTATGATAATGAGCTTTATAGATGGGGTATGATAATGAGCTTTATAGATGGGGGTATGATAATGAGCTTTATAAATGGGGTATGATATTGAGCTTTATAGATGGGGGTATGATAATGAGCTTTATAGATGGGGGTATGATAATGAGCTTTATAGATGGGGTATGATAATGAGCTTTATAGATGGGGGTATGATACTGAGCTTTATAGATGGGGGGTATGATAATGAGCTTTATAGATGGGGGGTATGATAATGAGCTTTATAGATGGGGGTATGATACTGAGCTTTATAGATGGGGGTATGATAATGAGCTTTATAGATGGGGGTATGATAATGAGCTTTATAGATAGGGGTATGATACTGGGCTTTATAGATGGGGGTATGATACTGAGCTTTATAGATGGGGGTATGATAATGAGCTTTATAGATAGGGGTATGATACTGGGCTTTATAGATGGGGGTATGATACTGGGCTTTATAGATGGGGTATGATAATGAGCTTTATAGATGGGGGTATGATAATGAGCTTTATAGATGGGGTATGATACTGAGCTTTATAGATGGGGTATGATATTGAGCTTTATAGATGGGGGTATGATAATGAGCTTTATAGATGGGGGTATGATAATGAGCTTTATAGATGGGGGTATGATACTGAGCTTTATAGATGGGGGTATGATACTGAGCTTTATAGATGGGGGTATGATACTGAGCTTTATAGATGGGGTATGATAATGAGCTTTATAGATGGGGGTATGATACTGAGCTTTATAGATGGGGGTATGATACTGAGCTTTATAGATGGGGTATGATACTGAGCTTTATAGATGGGGTATGATAATGAGCTTTATAGATGGGGTATGATAATGAGCTTTATAGATGGGGGTATGATAATGAGCTTTATAGATGGGGGTATGATACTGAGCTTTATAGATGGGGGTATGATAATGAGCTTTATAGATGGGGGTATGATACTGAGCTTTATAGATGGGGGTATGATACTGAGCTTTATAGATGGGGGTATGATACTGAGCTTTATAGATGGGGGTATGATACTGAGCTTTATAGATGGGGGTATGATACTGAGCTTTATAGATGGGGTATGATACTGAGCTTTATAGATGGGGTATGATAATGAGCTTTATAGATGGGGTATGATAATGAGCTTTATAGATGGGGGTATGATACTGAGCTTTATAGATGGGGGTATGATACTGGGCTTTATAGATGGGGTATGATAATGAGCTTTATAGATGGGGGTATGATAATGAGCTTTATAGATGGGGGGTATGATAATGAGCTTTATAGATGGGGTATGATACTGAGCTTTATAGATGGGGGTATGATAATGAGCTTTATAGATGGGGGGTATGATAATGAGCTTTATATATGGGGGTATGATAATGAGCTTTATAGATGGGGGTATGATACTGAGCTTTATAGATGGGGGTATGATACTGGGCTTTATAGATGGGGTATGATAATGAGCTTTATAGATGGGGGTATGATACTGAGCTTTATAGATGGGGGTATGATACTGAGCTTTATAGATGGGGTATGATACTGAGCTTTATAGATGGGGTATGATACTGAGCTTTATAGATGGGGGTATGATACTGAGCTTTATAGATGGGGGTATGATAATGAGCTTTATAGATGGGGGTATGATAATGAGCTTTATAGATGGGGGTATGATACTGAGCTTTATAGATGGGGGTATGATACTGAGCTTTATAGATGGGGGTATGATACTGAGCTTTATAGATGGGGGTATGATACTGAGCTTTATAGATGGGGGTATGATACTGAGCTTTATAGATGCGGGTATGATACTGAGCTTTATAGATGGGGGTATGATAATGAGCTTTATAGATGGGGGTATGATAGTGGGCTTTATAGATGGGGGTATGATACTGAGCTTTATAGATGGGGGTATGATAATGAGCTTTATAGATGGGGTATGATAATGAGCTTTATAGATGGGGGTATGATACTGGGCTTTATAGATGGGGGGTATGATAATGAGCTTTATAGATGGGGGTATGATAATGAGCTTTATAGATGGGGTATGATAATGAGCTTTATAGATGGGGTATGATACTGAGCTTTATAGATGGGGGTATGATAATGAGCTTTATAGATGGGGTATGATAATGAGCTTTATAGATGGGGGTATGATAATGAGCTTTATAGATGGGGGTATGATAATGAGCTTTATAGATGGGGGTATGATACTGAGCTTTATAGATGGGGGTATGATAATGAGCTTTATAAATGGGGTATGATAATGAGCTTTATAGATGGGGGTATGATAATGAGCTTTATAGATGGGGGTATGATACTGGGCTTTATAGATAGGGGTATGATACTGAGCTTTATAGATGGGGGTATGATACTGAGCTTTATAGATGGGGGTATGATACTGGGCTTTATAGATGGGGGTATGATAATGAGCTTTATAGATGGGGATATGATAATGAGCTTTATAGATGGGGGTATGATAATGAGCTTTATAGATGGGGGTATGATACTGAGCTTTATAGATAGGGGTATGATAATGAGCTTTATAGATGGGGTATGATAATGAGCTTTATAGATGGGGGTATGATAATGAGCTTTATAGATGGGGGTATGATAGTGAGCTTTATAGATGGGGGTATGATAGTGAGCTTTATAGATGGGGGTATGATAGTGGGCTTTATAGATGGGGGTATGATAATGAGCTTTATAGATGGGGTATGATACTGAGCTTTATAGATGGGGTATGATAATGAGCTTTATAGATGGGGTATGATAATGAGCTTTATAGATGGGGGTATGATAATGAGCTTTATAGATGGGGGTATGATACTGAGCTTTATAGATGGGGGTATGATACTGAGCTTTATAGATGGGGTATGATAATGAGCTTTATAGATGGGGTATGATAATGAGCTTTATAGATGGGGGTATGATAATGAGCTTTATAGATGGGGTATGATACTGAGCTTTATAGATGGGGTATGATACTGAGCTTTATAGATGGGGGTATGATACTGAGCTTTATAGATGGGGTATGATACTGAGCTTTATAGATAGGGGTATGATAATGAGCTTTATAGATGGGGGTATGATAATGAGCTTTATAGATGGGGGTATGATAATGAGCTTTATAGATGGGGTATGATAATGAGCTTTATAGATGGGGGGTATGATAATGAGCTTTATAGATGGGGGTATGATAATGAGCTTTATAGATGGGGGTATGATACTGAGCTTTATAGATGGGGTATGATAATGAGCTTTATAGATGGGGTATGATAATGAGCTTTATAGATGGGGGTATGATAATGAGCTTTATAGATGGGGGTATGATACTGAGCTTTATAGATGGGGGTATGATAATGAGCTTTATAGATGGGGGTATGATACTGAGCTTTATAGATGGGGGTATGATACTGAGCTTTATAGATGGGGTATGATAATGAGCTTTATAGATGGGGTATGATAATGAGCTTTATAGATGGGGGTATGATAATGAGCTTTATAGATGGGGTATGATACTGAGCTTTATAGATGGGGGTATGATACTGAGCTTTATAGATGGGGGTATGATACTGAGCTTTATAGATGGGGGTATGATACTGGGCTTTATAGATGGGGTATGATAATGAGCTTTATAGATGGGGGTATGATAATGAGCTTTATAGATGGGGGGTATGATAATGAGCTTTATAGATGGGGTATGATACTGAGCTTTATAGATGGGGGTATGATACTGAGCTTTATAGATGGGGGTATGATAATGAGCTTTATAGATGGGGTATGATACTGAGCTTTATAGATGGGGTATGATACTGAGCTTTATAGATGGGGGTATGATACTGAGCTTTATAGATGGGGGTATGATAATGAGCTTTATAGATGGGGGTATGATAATGAGCTTTATAGATGGGGGTATGATACTGAGCTTTATAGATGGGGGTATGATACTGAGCTTTATAGATGGGGGTATGATACTGAGCTTTATAGATGGGGGTATGATACTGAGCTTTATAGATGGGGGTATGATAATGAGCTTTATAGATGGGGTATGATAATGAGCTTTATAGATGGGGTATGATAATGAGCTTTATAGATGGGGGTATGATAATGAGCTTTATAGATGGGGGTATGATACTGAGCTTTATAGATGGGGGTATGATAATGAGCTTTATAGATGGGGGTATGATACTGAGCTTTATAGATAGGGGTATGATAATGAGCTTTATAGATGGGGGTATGATACTGAGCTTTATAGATGGGGGTATGATACTGAGCTTTATAGATGGGGGTATGATAATGAGCTTTATAGATGGGGTATGATAATGAGCTTTATAGATGGGGGTATGATACTGAGCTTTATAGATGGGGTATGATACTGAGCTTTATAGATGGGGGTATGATACTGAGCTTTATAGATGGGGTATGATAATGAGCTTTATAGATGGGGGTATGATACTGAGCTTTATAGATGGGGGTATGATACTGAGCTTTATAGATGGGGTATGATAATGAGCTTTATAGATAGGGGTATGATAATGAGCTTTATAGATGGGGGTATGATAATGAGCTTTATAGATGGGGGTATGATAATGAGCTTTATAGATGGGGGTATGATAATGAGCTTTATAGATGGGGGTATGATACTGGGCTTTATAGATAGGGGTATGATAATGAGCTTTATAGATGGGGTATGATAATGAGCTTTATAGATGGGGTATGATAATGAGCTTTATAGATGGGGGTATGATACTGAGCTTTATAGATGGGGGGTATGATACTGAGCTTTATAGATGGGGGTATGATACTGAGCTTTATAGATAGGGGTATGATAATGAGCTTTATAGATGGGGGTATGATACTGAGCTTTATAGATGGGGGTATGATAATGAGCTTTATAGATGGGGGTATGATAATTAGCTTTATAGATGGGGGGTATGATACTGAGCTTTATAGATGGGGGTATGATAATGAGCTTTATAGATGGGGGTATGATAATGAGCTTTATAGATGGGGTATGATAATGAGCTTTATAGATGGGGGTATGATACTGAGCTTTATAGATGGGGGTATGATAATGAGCTTTATAGATGGGGGTATGATAATGAGCTTTATAGATGAGGGTATGATACTAAGCTTTATAGATAGGGGTATGATACTGAGCTTTATAGATGGGGGTATGATAATGAGCTTTATAGATGGGGTATGATAATGAGCTTTATAGATGGGGGTATGATAATGAGCTTTATAGATGGGGTATGATAGTGGGCTTTATAGATGGGGGTATGATAATGAGCTTTATAGATGGGGTATGATAATGAGCTTTATAGATGGGGGTATGATAATGAGCTTTATAGATAGGGGTATGATAATGAGCTTTATAGATGGGGGTATGATACTGAGCTTTATAGATAGGGGTATGATAATGAGCTTTATAGATGGGGGTATGATACTGAGCTTTATAGATAGGGGTATGATAATGAGCTTTATAGATGGGGGTATGATACTGAGCTTTATAGATGGGGGGTATGATAATTAGCTTTATAGATGGGGGGTATGATAATGAGCTTTATAGATGGGGGTATGATACTGAGCTTTATAGATGGGGGTATGATACTGAGCTTTATAGATGGGGGTATGATAATGAGCTTTATAGATGGGGGTATGATAGTGGGCTTTATAGATGGGGGTATGATACTGAGCTTTATAGATGGGGGTATGATACTGAGCTTTATAGATGGGGGTATGATACTGAGCTTTATAGATGGGGGTATGATAATGAGCTTTATAGATGGGGTATGATAATGAGCTTTATAGATGGGGTATGATACTGAGCTTTATAGATGGGGGTATGATAATGAGCTTTATAGATGGGGGTATGATAATGAGCTTTATAGATGGGGTATGATAATGAGCTTTATAGATGGGGGGTATGATAATGAGCTTTATAGATGGGGGTATGATACTGAGCTTTATAGATGGGGTATGATAATGAGCTTTATAGATGGGGTATGATAATGAGCTTTATAGATGGGGTATGATAATGAGCTTTATAGATGGGGGTATGATACTGAGCTTTATAGATGGGGGTATGATACTGAGCTTTATAGATGGGGGTATGATAATGAGCTTTATAGATGGGGTATGATAATGAGCTTTATAGATGGGGGTATGATAATGAGCTTTATAGATGGGGGTATGATAATAAGCTTTATAGATGGGGTATGATAATGAGCTTTATAGATGGGGGTATGATAGTGAGCTTTATAGATGGGGGTATGATACTGAGCTTTATAGATGGGGTATGATAATGAGCTTTATAGATGGGGGTATGATACTGGGCTTTATAGATGGGGGTATGATAATGAGCTTTATAGATGGGGGTATGATAATGAGCTTTATAGATGGGGTATGATAATGAGCTTTATAGATGGGGGTATGATACTGAGCTTTATAGATGGGGGTATGATACTGGGCTTTATAGATGGGGGGTATGATAATGAGCTTTATAGATGGGGGTATGATAATGAGCTTTATAGATGGGGGTATGATACTGAGCTTTATAGATGGGGGTATGATAATGAGCTTTATAGATGGGGTATGATAATGAGCTTTATAGATGGGGGGTATGATACTGAGCTTTATAGATGGGGGTATGATACTGAGCTTTATAGATGGGGGTATGATAATGAGCTTTATAGATGGGGTATGATACTGAGCTTTATAGATGGGGGTATGATAATGAGCTTTATAGATAGGGGTATGATAATGAGCTTTATAGATGGGGGTATGATACTGAGCTTTATAGGTGGGGGTATGATACTGAGCTTTATAGATGGGGTATGATACTGGGCTTTATAGATGGGGGTATGATAATGAGCTTTATAGATGGGGTATGATACTGAGCTTTATAGATGGGGGTATGATAATGAGCTTTATAGATAGGGGTATGATAATGAGCTTTATAGATGGGGTATGATATTGAGCTTTATAGATGGGGTATGATAATGAGCTTTATAGATGGGGGTATGATAATGAGCTTTATAGATGGGGGCATGATAATGAGCTTTATAGATGGGGGTATGATAATGAGCTTTATAGATGGGGGTATGATAATGAACTTTATAGATGGGGTATGATACTGAGCTTTATAGATGGGGGTATGATAATGAGCTTTATAGATAGGGGTATGATACTGAGCTTTATAGATGGGGGTATGATAATGAGCTTTATAGATGGGGGTATGATAATGAGCTTTATAGATGGGGTATGATAATGAGCTTTATAGATGGGGTATGATACTGAGCTTTATAGATGGGGTATGATACTGAGCTTTATAGATGGGGGTATGATAATGAGCTTTATAGATGGGGTATGATAATGAGCTTTATAGATGGGGTATGATAATGAGCTTTATAGATGGGGGTATGATACTGAGCTTTATAGATGGGGGTATGATACTGGGCTTTATAGATGGGGGTATGATAATGAGCTTTATAGATGGGGGTATGATACTGAGCTTTATAGATGGGGTATGATAATGAGCTTTATAGATGGGGGTATGATACTGAGCTTTATAGATGGGGTATGATAATGAGCTTTATAGATGGGGTATGATAATGAGCTTTATAGATGGGGGTATGATAATGAGCTTTATAGATGGGGTATGATATTGAGCTTTATAGATGGGGGTATGATACTGAGCTTTATAGATGGGGGTATGATACTGGGCTTTATAGATGGGGTATGATAATGAGCTTTATAGATGGGGGTATGATACTGGGCTTTATAGATGGGGGTATGATACTGGGCTTTATAGATGGGGGTATGATAATGAGCTTTATAGATGGGGTATGATAATGAGCTTTATAGATGGGGGTATGATAATGAGCTTTATAGATGGGGGTATGATAATGAGCTTTATAGATGGGGGGTATGATACTGGGCTTTATAGATGGGGGTATGATAATGAGCTTTATAGATGGGGTATGATAATGAGCTTTATAGATGGGGGTATGATAATGAGCTTTATAGATGGGGGTATGATAATGAGCTTTATAGATGGGGGGTATGATACTGGGCTTTATAGATGGGGGTATGATAATGAGCTTTATAGATGGGGGTATGATAATGAGCTTTATAGATGGGGTATGATAATGAGCTTTATAGATGGGGGTATGATACTGAGCTTTATAGATGGGGGTATGATAATGAGCTTTATAGATGGGGGTATGATAGTGGGCTTTATAGATGGGGGTATGATAATGAGCTTTATAGATGGGGGTATGATAGTGGGCTTTATAGATGGGGGTATGATAATGAGCTTTATAGATGGGGGTATCGTACTGGGCTTTATAGATGGGGGTATGATGGGGATCTGCCTCCATGCGGAGGGGGCTGGTGTTATTACCCCAAACGCTTCCACAACCCAGGGGCCACAGAGACTCACCTGGAAGCCCAAACACAGACATGATTGGGTAGAAGAGGCGCTGCATAGTACGAATCCACGGCTCTTCCATCATCTTGTACAGAGTATTCTCTACAACACGTTGTCACACTGCACTCCGTCACACTACACTCCGTCACACTGCACTCCGTCACACTGCGCTCCGTCACACTACGCTCCGTCACACTGCGCCTTGTCACACTACACTCCGTCACACTGCACTCCGTCACACTGCGCTCCGTCACACTACGCTCCGTCACACTGCGCTTTGTCACACTGCGCTCTGTCACACTACACTGCGCTCCGTCACACTACACTCCGTCACACTGCGCTCTGTCACACTACACTGCGCTCCGTCACACTACACTCCGTCACACTGCGCTCTGTCACATTACACTGCGCTCCGTCACACTACACTCTGTCACACTGCGCTTTGTCACACTACACTCCGTCACACTGCGCTCTGTCACACTACTCGGCGCTCCGTCACAAGACTCTGCACTCTGTCACACTGCGCTCTGTCACACTGCGCTTTATCACACTACACTCCGTCACACTGCGATTTGTCACACTACTCGGCGCTCCGTCACACTACACTGCGCTCCCTCACAAGACGCTGTGCCCTATCACACTGCGCTCTGTCACACTGCGCTTTATCACACTACACTCCGTCACACTGCGCTTTGTCACACTACACAGCACTCCGTCACACTGCGCTCTGTCACAAGACACTGTGCTCCGTCACACTGTACTCCGTCACACTACACTGCGCTCCGTCATACTGTACTCCGCCACACTATGCTCTGTCACACTGAGCTCCGTCACAAGACACTGCGCTCTGTCACACTGCACCCCTGCTGTCTCCCCGTACGTAATACTGGAATAAATATGATCCCCGCGCTGCGTCCGCCTCTCATAGAATGAAGATGAACTTCTGCCTCCGTCTAACTTAACGTCATTTTTATTATGGGATTCTTCGCTCTCTCTATGCTTCCCGCACTGAATATAGTTTTGTCTGTCTCTTTAGTTAAGCCCTTGACTGGCGGACCCTGTATTTGACTGTTGGACCCTGTATTTGGCTGGTGGACCCCCTGTTTGGCTGGCGGACCCGCTGGTTGGCTGGTGGACCCCTGCTCGGCCGGCTCACGCTCTCCTAATGGCTGGGTCTCTCCACTGAAGCCGGTCTCGTGGTTTTGTCGATGTTCGGGGTGTCTCGTGGGAGACAGTTTATCCAAACAGCTCTGAGCTTTGGGGAGACTGAAATGTCTTCACAGGGAGCCCTGGAACGTCCCGCGGGGGTCGCTGGCAGGGATCGCACGTCATTCTCGCGCAGGTCTTTGCAGAGCTTGGGCCCCGGCGGTCAGCCAATCCTTTATTCTCACCAGGGAGGTCGAGACCAACTCCTCGTCTTCATGGATGTCACAGCGTTACCTAGATCTGAACTCGTTATATCCCCCACCCCAGAACCTGAATTCTCTATCATCCTCGACTCAAACCTCTCCTTCATCCCTCACACTCAGTCCCTCGCCGGATCCGGCCGCTTATCTCTCACTCGGGAAGCTAAAAAAGCCAGCTTCATCCCCTTATTACCCCCGCCTGGGCTATTGTAACTCTTCCGGTTGGTGTTGCTCTGTCTCTCCTCTGTCTCTATCCAAACTGCTGCCGCTTGGCTTATCTTCCTTACAAGCTGCTCTCCTTCTGCCTCCCCTCTCTATAAAGCCCCCACTGCCTCCCTAATACCCCCAGGGCAGTGTAATCAGGGGCAGTATCACGGGGGCTTTATCTGTTAGTAGAAGAATGTAAATGCAATTCTGAGGTTATTAGGGAGGCAGTGGGGGCTTTACAGAGCAGCCGGTGTCACGGTGAGACCAGCACAGCGCCCCCTGCTGATTAATGCCCCTAGCAGCTGCCTCGTCCCCCCCAGGTTCACTCACCGTGCTTTGAATTGATCTGACAGCAGCCCCCCAGGGGTCTCGTCACGAGGAGAGCTGCTGTGGCTAATACTTGTGTGACATGATTAGAGGAATCCGTGTCCGTTGGGGCCGGTCGTTAGCGATCCAGCAGCTGGATTGTTTAGGGAGCAGTCATTTTATAATATCACTGAGCCTCGTAATAGCTCCTGCGGGGCGGAATTACAGTTACACCAGCTGCAGACCTCACCTGCCCTCCAGGAGCATACATCGGATCCATATCTTGTGGAACGTGCCTCCCGTGGGGTACCCCTCAACAGGTCAGGGGGGTACGATATTTCCTTAATTCCATTTAGTGAAGATCCAGGGCTCGGGGGGGGGGTATTTGGGTTAAGAATCTGTTGCTGGGGTCCTTGGACCCACCAAGTTCACTTCTAAAACACTGTCGGGAAAAATATAACTGTCCCTGGAGAGAATTGCCAACTGCACCTTCTCTCTGGAGTCTTCTCAGCCGCTGGGGAGATGACAGGGTGGCGGGGCCCTTCCATCCAGGGTTGGGGACCTGAGCCAGCTGCCCAGCATTTCTGGGGACCTCAGGTGGCAACCCCAGTCTCATCCGCCTGTATGGGATACATGTCCCCCACTGCTGGTTTTGGAGGGCAGAGGGCAGCTGCACTCTGACCCAGAAAAAGATGTTCTATGGGGTTTACGGGACCCCCAGTGCTGGTAGATAGGGGCCTCTCTCCTGTTGCCAGTATTTTGGCTGGGGTGGTCTGAGCGGGCACTGCGGGAGCGTCATGGCCAGACTCAGAAACAAGGGGGAAGGGTGGGCAGAGACCAGTGGCACCACTACCACAGTCTCTGGGGCTGCCTGATTGGACCTTACAAGGTTACTGTGGTCCGGCTCGGGAGACAGGGAAGGCAGCAGGCAGAGCCCAGGGGCACCCTGATGGCAACTCTTCTGCTGGGTGGGCGCTTGTGGAGACCGCAGTCCCATCCACTACACCCAGAAAACTTTCCTTTCACTGGGAAGGAAAGCCCATTGCATGCCCTCCCGAACCAATTAATGAAATGCACAATCTCTGGATCCGGTTGTGGTGTTCAGTCACATACAGTAGCTCCGGTGTTGGATCTGGATTAGCTGCTCAGTATCCCTGTGACTCAGGGGTGGAGACCGCAGTCCCATCCACCTCTCCTGGATCAACATCCTCAGATGACCACTCCATAAAATCCATGGTCACTGGCATACTGTAGAACGCGGTCAAACAACTCTTCATATGCCTGCCACCAATGTCATGGAGCTCTATAGTCCGACCGACTACCTCTGCTGCCTTGTGCTCCTTTAGCCTGGTACAACACACTTTTCCCGGTTCCCCAGTCACTCGCCGAGACTCAGTGTCGGGTAAAAACCAAAACGAAGACTGATTTATTTCTCACACACGGGACTGGATTTCTCACACACATTGGGGTACAAACCGCCCCCTTAATCTGCTTCCCAGAGACAACAGGGATTAACAATAAAATAGGGGTCCCAACCGCCACTATCTATTACTGGTCCAAATCAGTTCCAGGGATGGCCGGGGTAAATGTCTGTAGTGGTGGAACTGGGGGGAAGTCTGCGGGACGACATAATAATGCACCATGGGGTGTGGGGGGGTCTGATATTAAACTAAAACAATGGCGGTCTCTCCCTGGTGGCAGATCCTGGCTGTCTGCTGGAGATAATCCCCCCAGCCAGTGATGAGATGATACTGCTGGGGGTAGCCACAGAAGTCTCTACAAACCCAGGGCCCATCGTCAATAGGGAGGAGGCTGGCTGTCAGGGCTCTCCAGTGACCCCAGTGATGGAGGGTCCCTCACACTTACATTCACACTCACTCTCTCACAAACTCTCTACTTTCTCCGTACCCCATCTCCTTTTTCGCAGCTCCGCTTCTTCTTTCGCCTCTTCTTGTTCTTCTTCATCTGCTTCTCCCCAGTATCAGCTTCATTGACTAGGTCTCCGGAGCGCTTCATCAGAGGGGTGGAGCCTCCACACACACCCTCTTCAAATGGCGGAAAGGGGGATGGGCCTGTCCCCTTGGATGGATCCGCCCTTTTGCAGTACTCCAAGAGGCCAGAATAATGCAGACGGGTTTGCGGAGCGAGGTGCAGAAACGCTGGCAATCCGCCGGCATTATTCAGGCTATCTTGAGGAAATAAGCAAAAGGGCGGAGCCTCTCAACCGTTCTGCCAATTGGGGAGGAGAGTGTGCGCTTGGCCCCATCCTGGTTAACGGATCTGATGCGGCGGACAAAGAAAGAAGACAGAGACGCGGAGCTGCAGGAAAGGAGACAGGGATACAAAGTGGCCGGTGAAGAGCATGAGTGAGAGCGTGAAAGAGCGATTGTGAGAGAATGAGTGAGTGCGAGAGAGAGCATGGGATCAGGAATATTCTTGTGTGCGTCAGGAAAGCGGGAGAAACAACCTAATTTCAAGGAGACCTGCAAACTTTGCCCTTACCTCCAAATACCCTCCTAACTGCCCTCATCTCCTAATACCCTTCTAACTGCCCTTATATCTCTGCCCTTTCCTCCAAATACCCTCCTAACTGCCCTCTTATCAAATCTTCTCCATTAGTAGAGCATAGTAATTATAATGGGTGATGTGTTGGGCGAGGGGCAGGGTCAGGCAAGGTGTCCGAGTTGTGAAGGTCCATAGAACATCATTATATCGCCCACCGTGAGCAAAGTTGGTGCCGACCCCTGGGGCAGTCAGGGTGGGTAATAACATGCCAGGGGCAGTACAGGGTGGGTGATTCCATGCCAGGGGCAGTACAGGGTAGGTAGTGGGTGATTCTGTGCCAGGGGCAGGACAACGTGGGTGGTAGGTGATTATTTCCCAAGGGCAGTACAGGGTGGGTTGAAAGCAGTGCCGGGGCAGTACAGGGTGGTGGATTCTGTGCCAGGGGCAGTACAGGGTGGGTGGTAGGTGATTCTGTGACAGGGGCAGTACAGGGTGGGTTGATAGCAGTGCCGGGGCAATACAGGGTGGGTGGTAGGCAGTGTTCCCTCTAAGCTGTGCGCTTGTGCGCGCGCACATAGCATTTTTAGCTGGCGTTATTGTGCTGTCACGTGTTTGTCAGTATGGGTTGTCATGGGAACCAGCCGTACCACTATTTTGGGCGGTGGAGGAGGCGCTCTGGCCCGCCGGTCTTGTCTCTGTGGTAAAATTGGGAGGCGCTCTGGCCCGCCGTACTCCTCTCTGTGGTGAGAGTGGAAGGCGCTCTGGCCGCACACTCGCTGGTGCTGCCGGAAGCGGCGGTGAATTTGTGCGGCATGGCGGAGAGTGCGCAGCCCGTAACGGAGGGAGCGGAGGCTCTCTGTATGATAGTGCTGGGCATGGCCGGCTCAGGGAAAACAACGTTTGTGCAGGTGTGTGTGTGTGTGTGTGTGCGCGCGCGCGCAGCATTTGGTCACGGTTTAGTTGGGTTTCCCTAATCTGCCCCAGCCGTCTGTGTGGTAAATAATATTACGAGCCCCGGCCGTGGGGCGGCTCGGAGTAACTGCTCGGTCCTCCTTATACCGGGCGCTCAGGTCACTGCAGTCTCTTTACGCCTCGCTTTGCCCGGTTTGGCACGGATTGGTATGCGCTGGTGCCCGGCGGCTTGGAGTAACTCCTTGGTTCCTTAATAATGTGAGCGCAGGTCACTGCAGTCTCTTTATGCCTCGGTTTGCCCGGTTTTGTGCCCGGCGGCTTGGAATAACTCCTCGGTTTCCTAATACCGTGAGCAGAGGTCACTGCAGTCTCTTTATGCCACAGTTTGCCCGGTTTGGTGCCCGGCGGCTCGGAATAACTCCTCGGTTCCCTAATACCGGGAGCAGAGGTCACTGCAGTCTCTTTACGCCTCGCTTTGTCCGGTTTGGTGCCCGGCGGCTCGGTTATTCAGCTCCGTTTCTCTTTTGCTCAGAGACTCACGGCTCATCTCCACGGGAAGAACTCCCCTCCTTACGTCATCAATCTGGACCCTGCGGTGCACGAGATCCCCTTTCCAGCCAATATAGGTACGTGCGTCCCCACCGCCTGAGCGCCAGTCCTGACGCCGAGAGCTCTGCCCCTCACCCCAGTCTGTCTTATTGCAGATATACGTGACACGGTCAACTACAAGGAAGTCATGAAGCAGTATCCTTATTACCTGCTGCCACGGGGAGCGGCGTTACGCTGACGAGAACACTCTGCGGCAGACGGTGTCAGGGCAGGCAGGCGGGCAGATGGTGAGTGAGGTCGGGAAAGGCAGGCGGGCAGACATTGTGAGGTCGGGACAGGTAGGCAGGCAGGTAGATGGTGAATGAGGTCGGGACAGGCAGGCAGGGAGACGGTGAATGAGGTCGGGACAGGCGGGCAGACAGTGTGAGGTCGGGACAGGCGGGCAGACAGTGTGAGGTCGGGACAGGCGGGCAGACAGTGTGAGGTCGGGACAGGCGGGCAGACAGTGTGAGGTCGGGACAGGCAGGCAGACTGTGAGTGAGGTCGGGACAGGCAGGCAGACGGTGAGTGAGGTTGGGACAGGCAGGCGAGCAGACAGTGTGAGGTCGGTAGGCAGGCAGGTAGATGGTGAATGAGGTCGGGACAGGCAGGCAGGGAGACGGTGAATGAGGTCGGGACAGATGGGCAGGGAGACAGTGAATGAGGTCGGGACAGGCAGGCGGGCAGACAGTGTGAGGTCGGGACAGGCAGGCAGACGGTGTGTGAGGTCGGGACAGGCAGGCAGACGGTGAGTGAGGTCTGGACAGACAGGCAGGCAGACGGTGAGTGAGGTCGTGACAGGCAGGCAGGGAGACGGTGAGTGAGGTCGGGGCAGGCAGGCAGGTAGACGATGAGTGAGGTCGGGGCAGTTTATTTACTTACTGGTTCTGCTGGTTTGGGTTACTGGTGCCCCGGAGGGGGGACTTGGTTTAGCGCACCGAGCGCTTGTTGAGCTGCTTCGGGTTTCCTGAACTGATCTGCCAGATACGGACTCGGACCCAACGGCGGCATCGTGACCTCTCTCAATCTGTTTGCCACCCGCTTTGATCAGGTGAGTGCTTGCTCTCTGTGGGGTATGTCCACTCGCCATGTTATCTGCCTCACCCTTATTGGCCGAGTCTGAATGAGCCCTCCTGCCCCCGTCTGATGCCCCCGGAGCCGGCAGTGCTCTTGGTACTCTCTGATTATATAATCCCCTGCCTTACTCCGCAGGTGGTGAGGTTTGTTGAGAAGAGACAGAAGGATTGCCGGTGAGTATCCTGACAGTCGGCGCGTGCGGTCGGTGACCGCTACCAGCCGGTTAAGTCGTATTTCTTCCATCCAGGTACGTTCTGATCGACACTCCCGGACAGATTGAAGTGTTCACTTGGTCTGCGTCCGGCACCATCATCACTGAAGCTCTGGTGAGTGGCTGGGTCTGAGTGCTGGTCTAAGCCGTGCCGCTTGCTGCCGGGGAGGAGTCCCGGCGCCGCTCGTCGGCTCGTTACGTGATTGTTGAACGTTCAGCCTCTGGTCGTTTAGCGGGACTGTCTCCAAACTCCGGGAGTCTAGTCGCCCGTATCTCCTGCTGTACAGACCTTAATCAGTCGTTGGTCTCGTCTTAGATTCAGGAGCCATATGTCTATCCCATGCACTGGAGTAGTCTCTACCACTTCTGCTGGGAGGCCGCTGCACTTATCTACCACTCTATATATTCAGGAGCTATATACCCATCCCATGCCTGTTTGCATTCTGTCACGCTGTGTGTCCGGGGCCCTTGTGCTCCGTTACCTCCCTGCTGCGGGGACGGCGTGGGTGATTTAACCGTTTGTTTGCTTAATACGACTATTCTCTCTTTCTACTCTTCAGGCCTCCTCGTTCCCCTCCGTGGTGGTTTATGTGATGGACACATCTAGAAGCACCAACCCAGTTACCTTCATGTCCAACATGCTGTATGCCTGCAGGTAAGTGACGCAGGCAAGCTGCTGCTTCGCTCCTTTTTCCGGAGATGGCGCGGCCGGCGTTGATGAGTCCTTCTAATGGACGGTGCATTGGGAGCGCGCACGTGACGGGGGCTGCTACCTGCCACAAAGCAGCTGCCGGGGGAGCAGACCAGCGTAGTCTCCTCCTCAAACCGATGGTGACTCAGCGTTCTGGGCATGCGCGGCCCTTTAGTGCCCCCTTTCACAGCGCAGCAGGTTACTAATCTTTGTTCTCTCATCCTTTCAGTATAATGTACAAAACCAAGCTGCCCTTCATCATCGTCATGAACAAGGTGAGCGATCTAAGAGCCCCCCCGTCTCTTGCCTCTCGCCTTAAGAGCCCCCCCCGTCTCTTGCCTCTCGCCTTAAGAGCCCCCCCCGTCTCTTGCCTCTCGCCTTAAGAGCCCCCCCGTCTCTTGCCTCTCGCCTTAAGAGCCCCCCCGTCTCTTGCCTCTCGCCTTAAGAGCCCCCCCGTCTCTTGCCTCTCTCCTTAAGAGCCCCCCGTCTCTTGCAGACAGACATCATCGATCACAGCTTTGCCGTGGAGTGGATGCAGGACTTTGAGAGCTTTCAGGACGCTCTGAATCAGGAGACGTCGTACGTCAGTAACTTGACTCGGTCCATGAGCCTCGTGCTGGACGAGTTCTACAACACTCTGCGGGTAATGTATCCCCATAGGCGCATGCGCAAACTCCCTGTCCTCCGTCTAGTGTCACGAGTCACCCGCGTACCAGCAGATCAGACCCTACGCAGGCGTTTACGTGTCTGTTCATGGCGCTGCCTCCCGTCGTTGGTGGCCAGACCGTTGTGAGCCCCTCTGTCTCCTGCAGGTGGTTGGGGTCTCCGCCGTCACTGGAGCCGGGATGGAGGAATTCTTTCAGAAGGTGGCGGAAGCAGCTGACGAGTACGAGAGGTAAAGGGGCAGTTTGCACGGTGGTTCTTGCCCCGTTGGCGGTGTAGAATGTGGCGTGAGGGTCCAGACGGCTCCCAGTGGGTGGCTTTTCGTCTCGTTCAGAGTGTAGATGTACTGATGGGGGGGGCTGGGGGTCTCGTTACGGCTCCCGTGTAAAATATTTAATAGGTGACGGGGCGTCTGGCGACTGCTACGGGGGGCTATCTCTGGGGATTTTGCCGATACTCACCTGCCCTCTCTGCTCCTCAGGGAATACCGGCCGGAATACGAGCGTCTGCAGCGGCTGGCGGTAAGCGTGTGCGCTGTGTGATCCTGCATCGTGTCACATGTAGCCGTGTACAGCATGTTGTTTGTCATGCCAAGCTGCGTGTTATTTTAGAACTGAGATCTTTCATACTCTGTAGGAGGAGGAGAAGAAACGCGAGCAGCAGGAGCAGCTTGACAGACTGCGCAGGGACATGGGATCGGTCGCTCTGGATTCCGGACAAATCCCAGGTAATGGTGGGGAGCGGGTCCGGTCGGTGCTGCCGGTGGGTGGGGAGCGGGTCCGGTCGGTGCTGCCGGTGGGTGGGGAGCGGGTCCGGTCGGTGCTGCCGGTGAGGCGGTTGGGCCCGGCCGGTACTGGCGTCTGTGACGTGGTTGAGGAGTGGTCGCTACGGGTGAGGAGTGGGCCCGGCCGGTGGTGGTAGGGACTGTGGCCGGATAGGGGTGGATTGAGGGCTCGGTGTTATAAAGCTGTCTCATGCTCTCCGGACGCGTTACGGACCCCTCACCTCTCGTTCTCTCCAGGGTCCGACGACGCAGCCGAGGGACCCTCTGACCTGATCCTCATGCGGGGGAACATGGATGACGACGAGGCGGAGGACAGCGATACGGATGACATCGATCATTCTGGTGAGGAGTGATTTGACTCGATGGGGTGTTTTAGGGAGGGGGGGTGCACAGTTTGGGGTATTTAATGATGATTTTCGTGTAAAACCGGTCCTGAATTTCTGAACTTGAGGAAGAAGCACCCTTATATAAGCCCTGTGTTACGGGCTGCTGGTGGCCCTCCGCTGATTTATTGGTGCTGGGGGGCCACGCGGTAGTGGCCGGATGGTGTAGTATAAAGTGTGTAATCACAGGAGAACCTTTTCTGATTGGTCGCCCTTTGTGAGATCCTAAAACAACCCTCTTGGTTGGGGCGGTGATGCTGGTCATGGATACAGGATGGCTGAGGATCCCCGGGATCCGTCCAATGACCGGTCTGAGTACAACCGTGTGTCTCGTTCACCAATCACCTACCACGTATTTGCCGATTGGTAACCTATTGTTTGCTTTGTGGCAGTGGCCGAGGCACAGCTGGAGGAACCAGCCTTCCAGAACTTTCTGCAGCAGGCCCAGAGCAAGTACCGGCAGCAGAGCGGCCAGTGAGGCAGGCGGAGGAGCCCGAGCAGGGGCCGGTGTGTGAGACATTGAGTGGCTGCGATCACGCGAGGGCCGTACCTGGCACTAATTATTACGGACCCCGCTAGAACCGGGCTGAGTGGCTACCGTGTGCCCGGTAGAGCGGGTGGTTTGGACGGCGGCTGCGCCGACATCCCCTCTCGTCTGTCCTTGTCGGCCCCGGGCCAGAGACTATGCTTCATGCTGCCCCTTCCTGTCGGCCCGGCAGCGTTGGCTCTACGGCTGTGACGTACCGGTAACGGAGGATTTCTCGCGGACCCCCGCAGCGCCTGGAAGAGGTCGTTTCTCACATCTTCCTCCAGCGGTGGGTTTCAGGATCTCCTGCCATCGGTGTGGAAGGAGTAATGAATGAGTTAATGGTGCCTTTGCTTCCTTTACTGGTGGTTTTGGAGATGCCCCCTCTATATCTGTACCCCCCCCCCCGCAGCATTTGGGGTTATCCCGGGTTAAACCCGGAGCAGGTCAAGGGAATAAATTCACTGGTTTCTAGCTTTTTGTGTTCTGTCTCTCGCCCCGCGGGCGTTGGGGTTGCTCTCCTGCGGCTCGCGCGATCGTTTAATACCCAGAGGTGAGTTCTCCTTTATAAAAGACAGGCACAAGTTTTTCCTCCCCGAGGGCCCCCTGGGTTTTAGCAGAGCCAGTCAGCAGGGGCAGCGTGTCTGGGAGGGACGGATGCCGTGATGTTTGAGACGGACTGAATGGAAGAGGAGAAGTTCGGTTTTGGAGAGATTGAGTTTCAGGAAATGCGGAGACATCCCGGTAGAGACGGGCGAGGGGGGCACAGCGCGGGCGAGGGGGGCACAGCGCGGGCGAGGGGGGCACAGCGCGGGCGAGGGATCTGGGTGCCCTCATCATACAGGTTGTATTGGAAGCCAAAGGATGAGATCAGTTTGCTAAGTGAGGAAGAATAAAGGGGTCCTAGAACTGAGCCCAGGGGTCCCGCCGACGGGGGGGGGTTGTTACTGGAGACGGTAAGATCAGAGACAGATCGGGAAGCATTTGAAGGAGGAGAGGGTGGTCTGCGGTGCCGAAAGCAGCACAAAGGTCCGGTGGGATTATCATGGAGCAGGGGCCCTGGGCCCGGTGGCGAGGAGGTCGTTAGTAACTCCAGCGAGGGGCGTCTCAGCGGAGCGGAGCGGGGAGTAAGGAGATGGAGTCAAGAGGACATAAGAGAGACGGGAGGGGCTTTTCGGGATAGGAGTGATGTAAGATGCGTGAAGGAGGATGAAAAGGATCCAGTAGAGAGGGAGAGGTTGGAGATATAAGCAAGTGTATTTGAGAGAAACCGGGTACGATGAGAACGGGCCAAGGCCGGACAGGAGGAGAGAAGAACCCCCTTTTACTGGAGAGAACCGACTTAATGTAGAGGAGGAAGCGTTCAGTGGATGGGGGGGGCAGCGGGAGACAGCGAGTGGAGGGAGCGCCTGGATTTTCCACGCCTCTTACACCGTAAGATCAGGGCGGCTGGCGCTCTCACCAGATGCCCCTCTGCCGGGCAGGTTCCCATGATGTGGCTTCTTGTTGCTGAGGCATTATGGGAAAGATTAGCCGTAAACGAGACCCCCCCCCCCGAGCCTACGCCGTAAACGAGACGGCCCCCCTCGACCCTGCCCCTCAGGGCATGCGCAGTAAACGAGACTCACTGAATCTGCCCCGGCTCAAGGTGTTTAATTCAAACGTGACAGACCCTGACAGCCCACGGGGGCCACCCTGAAATAATAGAGGGTCTCCAGATCCAGAACAGTAAGAGACGGCTGTGTGCAGAGACGGGGGCTGCAGAGACAGCGCTCATTTTCTCCATTGGTCCGAGGGGCCAGGTAAGCGCTCCGTGACACGAGGGGCCGGAGGGCCGGGAGCTCCGGCAGGCGTCAGACCGGTGCAGACCGCCGCGTGTCCCGGGCGGTGGGAACGCGGAGCGGCCCACAAACTGCATTATTGGCTCTTCACCTTCCTGCGCTGAGTGACCCACAGAAGGCCGGCGAGGGAGAGACTCACCGCGCCGAGAATCCCGCAGAACATGAGCAGCGGAAACTCACCCTGCGGGGGACGGCACGCGTTACAAACGAGAGAGTGTGAGAGAGAGAGACGCCCTGCGGGGGACGGCACGCGTTACAAACGAGAGAGAGTGAGAGAGAGACGCCCTGCGGGGGACGGCACGCGTTACAAACGAGAGAGGAGAGAGAGAGAGAGAGAGAGACACGCCCCGCCACCGAGAGAGAGAAAGACGCTGGCAGAAAGAGATGCCCGAGAGTGAGCCGCCCGCCACCAGCAGAGAGTGAGAAAGTTGCCTCCGAGAGAGAGACGCCCCGGCAGAGAGAGAGAGACGCCCCGGCAGAGAGAGAGAGACGCCCCGGCAGAGAGAGAGAGACGCCCCCGAGAGAGAGAGTGAGACGCCCAGAGAGAAAGACACCCCGCCACCTTCAGAGAGTGAGAGAGACGCCCCGCCAGACAATTGCCCTCACTCAGCCTTGAGTATCAGCCGTCGGGATGCACTCACCTCCCGCAGACACTTGTATCCGTGGAATCCCGGCGCACAGACGCACCGCGTGTAGCCGGGGCCGTCGGGAGCGCAGAGAGAGCTCTCCGGACACAGCAAAGCTGGAGAAGAGACGGACAGCGTCATCCCGCCGGCACAGACATTAACGGCCCTCAGCGCTGGCCCCGGGGGCCCCATCCCGGACACCTGCCCCATAAGGACCAACACAGAACTAAGGATTCCCATCACATGGGGGGCAGACAGAGGGCCCTGTTTTGTGACCCCTAGATTGCCAGCTCTGGGGGTTCTGCCGCTCACCGAAGGCCCCCGAGCCGTTACAGGCGCTCTTCTGGTCCTGGCAGACCCTGGAATCCACGCCGGCCGTCACCGTCTCCCACACGTCGTTCCCTCCCGGGCAGCTGAGGTTTAGCGGCAGCGCTCTGAGAGAGAGACGGGGTATTAACAAAAGGCTAGCCGGGGGCAAATGAAACAAGGGTTAAAGGGCAGCCGATACTCACATATAGCGCAGGTCTGCGAGACCCCGGAACAACTCCTGAGACAGATCCAGCAGGGGATTCTGGGAGATATCCCTGGGAGAGCGGGAAAGTCACAGGTTTACACGGCGGGGTAATACCGGCGGGTGGCGGGGGGTTGGGTTCACTGCTACCCCAGCCGGGTCGGAGGGTTGGGTTCACTGCCACCCCTGCCGGGGGGGGGGTCCCTGCTACCCCAGCTATTCCCCCCACAAGCCGAACTCACTTACATCACCACGATGGAGTCGGAGAGGTTGAGCGCAGGGTCCAGGTGGCCCAGGGAGCAGTTCCACAGGTCCAGACTGGAGAATAAGAGATAAAGGGTTAAATTGACTGACAGCCCCAAACGCCGCCCAGCATTCCTGGCCCCGCCCCACATACCCTATAATGACTTCGCTGTCACCCGCCTGGCTGACGCAGCATCTCCCCCGTATCCTCGCTCCCCGCTCCCCACAAAGACGCAGCACTTCGGACGAATTCCTCAGATCACCGGGGCAAGACGAGCAAATCTGGGGAGAAATAATCAGTGGGGTGTCTGACGCTACGTAATTATCCCACGCCAGATCCCCCCGCCCCCCCGTATCATTCACCGGATCCCACCTCCCCCCTAAATCATCCTCTCACACCGGATCCCACCTCCCCGTATCATCCTCTCACACCGGATCCCTCCTCCCCGTATCATCCTCTCACACCGGATCCCTCCCCCCCGTATCATCCTCTCACACCGGATCCCACCGCCCCGTATCATCCTCTCACACCGGATCCCTCCTCCCCGTATCATCCTCTCACACCGGATCCCTCCCCCCGTATCATCCTCTCACACCGGATCCCACCGCCCCGTATCATCCTCTCACACCGGATCCCTCCTCCTCGTATCATCCTCTCACACCGTATCCCACCGCCCCGTATCATCCTCTCACACCGGATTCCACCGCCCCGTATCATCCTCTCACACCGGATCCCACAGCCCCCGTATCATCCTCTCACACCGGATCCCACAGCCCCGTATCATCCTCTCACACCGGATCCCTCCTCCTCGTATCATCCTCTCACACCGGATCCCTCCTCCTCGTATCATCCTCTCACACCGTATCCCACCGCCCCGTATCATCCTCTCACACCGGATTCCACCGCCCCGTATCATCCTCTCACACCGGATCCCACAGCCCCGTATCATCCTCTCACACTGGATTCCACCGCCCCCCTATCATCCTCTCACACCGGATCCCTCCTCCCCGTATCATCCTCTCACACCGGATCCCACAGCCCCGTATCATCCTCTCACATCGGATCCCACAGCCCCGTATCATCCTCTCACACCGGATCCCTCCTCCCCGTATCATCCTCTCACACCGGATCCCTCCTCCTCGTATCATCCTCTCACACCGGATCCCTCCTCCCCGTATCATCCTCTCACACCGGATCCCTCCTCCTCGTATCATCCTCTCACACCGGATTCCACCGCCCCCTATCATCCTCTCACACCGGATCCCTCCTCCCCGTATCATCCTCTCACACCGGATCCCTCCTCCCCGTATCATCCTCTCACACCGGATCCCTCCTCCTCGTATCATCCTCTCACACCGGATCCCTCCTCCCCGTATCATCCTCTCACACCGGATCCCTCCTCCCCGTATCATCCTCTCACACCGGATCCCACAGCCCCGTATCATCCTCTCACATCGGATCCCACAGCCCCGTATCATCCTCTCACACCGGATCCCTCCTCCCCGTATCATCCTCTCACACCGGATCCCTCCTCCTCGTATCATCCTCTCACACCGGATCCCTCCTCCCCGTATCATCCTCTCACACCGGATCCCTCCTCCTCGTATCATCCTCTCACACCGGATTCCACCGCCCCCTATCATCCTCTCACACCGGATCCCTCCTCCTCGTATCATCCTCTCACACCGGATCCCTCCTCCCCGTATCATCCTCTCACACCGGATCCCTCCTCCTCGTATCATCCTCTCACACCGGATCCCACAGCCCCGTATCATCCTCTCACACCGGATCCCTCCTCCCCGTATCATCCTCTCACACCGGATCCCTCCTCCCCGTATCATCCTCTCACACCGGATCCCTCCTCCTCGTATCATCCTCTCACACCGGATCCCTCCTCCCCGTATCATCCTCTCACACCGGATCCCTCCTCCTCGTATCATCCTCTCACACCGGATCCCTCCTCCCCGTATCATCCTCTCACACCGGATCCCTCCTCCTCGTATCATCCTCTCACACCGGATCCCACCGCCCCCCTATCATCCTCTCACACCGGATTCCACCGCCCCCTATCATCCTCTCACACCGGATCCCACCGCCCCCCTATCATCCTCTCACTATCTATCCGTGTTAACCCGTTACAGCCCACCCGTAACACTATTACCTGCCCCTGGACCCACGCAGCCCCGAGGAAGACGCTCAGACACAGGGTCACTGACACAGCCGCCATCATTCCGCGCGCGTCATGTGACCTGAGATTATGTCACGTGATGTTTTGTCATGTGATCATCCAACCGAGGGCTTCCATGGCTCCGCCCCTTCGTGCCGGTGAATCCGGGCTCCGTTTGACGCTCGTGGCCGCGATCCCTGACTGTCCGGGGCGGGTGCCGTGAACCCGGTACCGGGAGGACTGGAGTGCAGCACGAGCATTAACCCCTTCCCCGCCGCATTGGGATTTGTGGCTTCAAATGATTCCACTGTAACAGCGCTACATAAAGGAGTGTCACGTGACTTTTATCATCAGTTCGCCGCCTCCTGAGCGGGGTAACAGATCGGGGTACAGGGGTAACTGGGGTCAGCTTTAGGGTATCTGGGTGCCCCCCAACAGCCGCGAATGGGGGGGGCACTTAACCCTTTAAGGGGCTGTTGGCGTCGCCCGTGTTCTCGGTTACTGACCCTGCACCGGTTATAGATTGTTCTTCAGAAACCGTTATTTTTAACGAACCCTCTAATTTACTGTAAAAAAAGTATGAAATATGCTGACAAATTGGAAAAAAAAAAAAAACACTTTTTCTCACTTTTATCTGAAAAATAATGTATTCCTCTACAGAAGCTGCTGAAAACCCTGCGAAATCCGTCCGAATATCTGCCCCGGGCCCAGAAATAGCCAAACTTTATGTGTTTTTCTGCACGTTGTGGGGCAATAATTGCAAGTCGCGCATTTCTATTTGAAAACCATTGTTTTTTCCAAATCTGGTCGTTCTGCCCCGTGTGCTATTTGGGACGCCTCTGATCTACCCCTCAAACCATATATTTATAAAAAAAATAGACACCCTGGGGTATTTGAAATGCTTTTATTTTAACCCTTTCCATGCCAGGATTTTTGGAAAGATACGTTACATTTTTTGATCACCTCATGGAGAGACCCTCTTGGAAACGCGGTTATTTTTTTAAAGGTTGCCGCCATCTTGAGAGAGGCAAAATCCGTTCTCGGTGTTACTAAATACCTCGACTTTGCCTTCAGTCAGGGGTTAAACCGCATGAGTTATGAGTCAGGGTGATCCCGGGGCAAACAAGATGCCAAAATTCTCTATTTCCCGGGGATTTAGTTCCAAAAACATAATTAACCCACAGTCTGAAAAACCGTCACTAATACCCGGCCAGGGGCCGCTCTCCGCCTGTCACTAATACCCGGCCAGGGGCCGCTCTCTGTCAGTAATACCCGGCCAGGGGCCGCTCTCTGTCAGTAATACCCGGCCAGGGGCCGCTCTCCGCCTGTCACTAATACCCGGCCAGGGGCCGCTCTCTGTCAGTAATACCCGGCCAGGGGCCGCTCTCCGCCTGTCACTAATACCCGGCCAGGGGCCGCTCTCTGTCAGTAATACCCGGCCAGGGGCCGCTCTCCGCCTGTCACTAATACCCGGCCAGGGGCCGCTCTCTGTCAGTAATACCCGGCCAGGGGCCGCTCTTTGTCAGTAATACCCGGCCAGGGGCCGGTCTCCGCCTGTCACTAATACCCGGCCAGGGGCCGCTCTCTGTCAGTAATACCCGGCCAGGGGCCGCTCTCCGCCTGTCACTAATACCCGGCCAGGGGCCGCTCTCCGCCTGTCAGTAATACCCGGCCAGGGGCCGCTCTCTGTCAGTAATACCCGGCCAGGGGCCGCTCTCTGTCGCTAATACCCGGCCAGGGGCCGCTCTCTGTCAGTAATACCCAGCCAGGGGCCGCTCTCTGTCAGTAATACCTGGCCAGGGGCCGCTCTCTGTCGCTAATACCCGGCCAGGGGCCGCTCTCTGTCAGTAATACCCGGCCAGGGGCCGCTCCCTGTCGCTAATACCCGGCCAGGGGCCGCTCTCTGTCAGTAATACCTGGCCAGGGGCCGCTCTCTGTCGCTAATACCCGGCCAGGGGCCGCTCTCTGTCAGTAATACCTGGCCAGGGGCCGCTCTCTGTCGCTAATACCCGGCCAGGGGCCGCTCTCTGTCAGTAATACCTGGCCAGGGGCCGCTCTCTGTCGCTAATACCCGGCCAGGGGCCGCTCTCTGTCAGTAATACCCGGCCAGGGGCCGCTCTCCGCCTGTCACTAATACCCGGCTGAGGTGGCCGGGGCCGCTCTCTGACTGTCAGTAATACCCGGCTGGGGAGGATGGAGCCGGGGCCGCTCTCTGGCTGTCAGTAATACCCGGCTGGGGAGGATGGAGCTGGGGCCGCTCTCTGTCAGTAATACCCGGCTGGGGAGGATGGAGCCGGGGCCGCTCTCTGACCGTCAGTAATACCCGGCTGGGGAGGATGGAGCCGGGGCCGCTCTCTGACCGTCAGTAATACCCGGCTGGGGAGGATGGAGCCGGGGCCGCTCTCTGTCAGTAATACCTGGCTGAGGGGGTTGGGGCCGCTCTCCAAGTTTCAGTAATACCCGGCTAAGGGCTCCTCCCAACTGTCAGTAATACCCGGCTGGGGAGGATGGAGCCGGGGCCGCTCTCTGTCAGTAATACCCGGCAGAGGGGGCTGGTGCCGCTCTCTGACCGTCAGTAATACCCGGCTGAGGGCCCCTCCCAACTGTCAGTAATACCCGGCTGAGGGGGCTGGGGCCGCTTTCCAAGTTTCAGTAATACCCGGCTGAGGGCTCCTCCCAACTGTCAGTAATACCCGGTTTGGAAAGATGGAGCCGGGGGTCTGTTTTACCACTGCCGGTAATAGACCAGTTGTTAGCATGGGGCCCAGGGGCCACTCTTCTAGTTGTCATTATTGGAGCCAGGTGCTGTGGGGTCTCTCACTCCTCAGGCGGTGCGTGTTCTCAGCCACTGTTTAATCTGTAATCACAGGGAGAGCGCTGTCAGAGAGACAGAATCAGGGCTAGCGGTCTCACAGTGATCTCTCACCCCCAGTAGTGGTCTCTCACCCTCGCTGGTAGGTTGTCACACCCCAGTGGTGAAGTCTCTCATTCACTCTCACTGGTATTTTGTCTCTCACCCTCGCTGGTAGGTTGTCTCACCGCCAGTGGGGGTCTCTCACCCTCACTATTATTTTGTCTCGCCCCCAGTGGTGGTCTCTCTCACTCGCCTCGCAGGTAGGTTGTCTCACCCCCAGTGGGAGTCTCACTCACTGGCCCTCACTGGTAGGTTGTCTCACCTCCAGTGGGGGTCTCTCGCTGGTAGGTTGTCTCACCTCCAGTGGGGGTCTCTCGCTGGTAGGTTGTGTCACCCCCAGTGGGGGTCTCTCGCTGGTAGGTTGTGTCACCCCCAGTGGGGGTCTCTCGCTGGTAGGTTGTGTCACCCCCAGTGGGGGTCTCTCGCTGGTAGGTTGTGTCACCCCCAGTGGGGGGGTCTTGCTGGTAGGTTGTGTCACCCCCAGTCGGGGGGTCTCGCTGGTAGGTTGTCTCACCCATGGTTATGTAGAGCAGTTGCTGAAGCTCTTGTTGGAGTCGGAGCTCCAGAACCTCCAGTAAGATGACTCTGCGCAGGTCCTGCCGGTGAACGCCCATCCTCTGCAGATTCTCGTCCGTCAGCCTCAGAAGAGCCCGTCCTGGGGGAACAGTTACGATGTTACCCCTCTCCCAGCACGTGGTCGCACCGCGTGTCTGCTTTTCAGTGTATACCAGGAACGTACCATTGATGCTGTGGGTGAAGGCTGCCTGGACCAATCCAACTCCATCCTGCAGGGGCCCCGTATGTAGCCAGCAGCACACGTCCTGCACCGTCCACTCGCACACGGGTTTGTCCCAAACTTCCTCGTCAAGCGAGGTCTGCGGGAAGGAAACGTCAAACATAACACCGCGTCCCACCGCGCTGAGCCCACCCGGGGGCCACAGTCCCACCCACTAGGGGCTGTGAAAAGGAAGACACAGAATGGCACGGATATGAAATGACCACTCTATGGGACAGAGTAACGGAACGCGGTAACGGGACAGAGTAACGGGACGCGGTAACGGGACAGAGTAAAGGGACGCGGTAACGGGACGCGGTAACGAGACAGAGTAACGGGACGCGGTAATGGGACAGAGTAACGGGACGCGGTAACGGGACAGAGTAAGGGACACGGTAACGAGACAGAGTAAGGGACGCGGTAACGGGACAGAGTAAGGGACACGGTAACGAGACAGAGTAACGGGACGCGGTAACGGGACAGAGTAAGGGACACGGTAACGAGACAGAGTAAGGGACGCGGTAACGGGACAGAGTAAGGGACGCGGTAACGAGACAGAGTAAAGGGACGCGGTAACGGGACAGAGTAAGGGACGCGGTAACGGGACAGAGTAAGGGACACGGTAACGAGACAGAGTAAAGGGACGCGGTAACGGGACAGAGTAAGGGACGCGGTAACGGGACAGAGTAACGGGACGCGGTAACGGGACAGAGTAACGGGACGCGGTAACGGGACAGAGTAACGGGACGCGGTAACGGGACAGAGTAACGGGACGCGGTAACGGGACAGAGTAACGGGACGCGGTAACGGGACAGAGTAACGGGACGCGGTAACGGGACAGAGTAAGGGACGCGGTAACGGGACAGAGTAACGGGACGCGGTAACGGGACAGAGTAAGGGACGCGGTAACGGGACAGAGTAACGGGACGCGGTAACGGGACAGAGTAACGGGACGCGGTAACGGGACAGAGTAAGGGACGCGGTAACGGGACAGAGTAACGGGACGCGGTAACGGGACAGAGTAACGGGACGCGGTAACGGGACAGAGTAAGGGACGCGGTAACGAGACAGAGTAACGGGACGCGGTAACGAGACAGAGTAACGGGACGCGGTAACGGGACAGAGTAAGGGACGCGGTAACGAGACAGAGTAAAGGGACGCGGTAACGGGACAGAGTAACGGGACGCGGTAACGGGACAGAGTAACGGGACGCGGTAACGGGACAGAGTAACGGGACGCGGTAACGGGACGCGGTAACGGGACAGAGTAACGGGACGCGGTAACGGGACGCGGTAACGGGACGCGGTAACGGGACACAGTAACGGGACACAGTAATAGGACGTGGTAGCGGAACACAGTAATGAGACATAGTAACGAGACTCGGTAAGGGGACAGGTTGCTGTACGTTGTAGCGGGGCACGGTAACGGGTCGTGGTAGCGGGACACGTAACGGGACGTGGTAACGAGACACGGTACTAAGGCAGGTTGCGGGCACCGATCACCCAGTGATACTCAGAGGACACGGAGTCGCTAATTACAGCGAGGGCTAAAAAGATGTGGCCTTCGCTCCTAACAGACACGGGCTGGAGAGGGTTAACATGTAGAATTCCGTTACCTTATGACCCTCAGCCATGGCCACGGACTGTATTACCCCGCGGCCGGCACGCTTCTGGCTCTTCTAATGGAGATGTGTCATGAAGCCCAGGACATCGGGGTCTGTACGGGGCCGGACTCCTCCACGGTCACCACGGAAATCCCTGCCGGTATCTGCCGGGAGCCGCCAGGGGCAGCAACAACCTGTAAAATACACTCAACGTGGGCAAAAAAACAGTGGAGCCCTCCCACCAGAGCCACGGAGACTCGGTGCGTTCAAACGTGAGAAGCATCAGCTACCACGAAAACATAACGCTTAGCGTGAGCCGAGACACGCGTGGCCTGGAGTGGCCCCAAGAGATAACGCTTAACGTGAACCGAGAAACGCGTGGCCTGGAGCGACCCCAAGAGGTAATGCTTGTCAGTCTCTGGGGTGACCACGTGCCCCATGCTAATTGCCGGAGGAGTGGCCCCATCCCCTGCCATGTCCCTGAATGAAGTAAAAGTATATTACTGCCCCCTGAGCGGCCCACGTGATGAAGGAACCTGCCCCTGCTTTGGTGGCAGAGGGGCTGACAACCCTCACACCTGCCACGCCAGCCACTGAGGTGGGCCCCACAAGCTTCCATGACAGTGAGAGGGGTCCTTTAAGCACACGCCCCAACATTTCAGGTGCTCAAAGTGGGATACAGTTAATGGGCAGGGCATGGTGGGGGCGGGGTTAGAGGCGGGGATTGGTGTAGTACTATAACCTTAGGGAGCTTACCTGAGAACAGCCCCTCTTCTGTGGCAGTGTCTACAGTAGAGGTAGGGCTATCCATGGGAGGGCTTAACTGGCTGGTGGGCAGGGCTAGCCCTGGATAATATAAGGGTTAGTCGGAGTGGGTGGGGAGTGGGCGTGGCTAAACATAGCCCTGTGCTGGAGAAACAGAAGAGTGACCCGGAGACTCCCTATCCAAGGGGGGGGGGGTTGGGGCACATGGGTGATTACGGTCTATGCTGCCGTATCCACGATCCCCACTGCCCACCGGACCAGGACACCGGGGAAATCAAGACTGCCCAACAGAAAATAGGGCAGTTAGAACACAGAACGCGCCCACAGATCGGCCCCATCCGGCCCCCGGCTAGTCGCCCGTTTCTCCTGCTGTAAAGACTCAAACCTTAATCAGTCGTTGGTCTCGTCTTAGATTCAGGAGCCGTATGTCTATCCCATGCATGTTTAATCCCCTCACTGTATTACCCTCTACCACTTCTGCTGGGAGGCGGCTCCACTTAGCTACCACCCTCTCTTTTGTTGTAACTTTTCACGTTGTCCTGTCCTTCGTTACATTCCTGTGGGGGTCTCTCATCCTCTCTTATCTCGCCTCCGACTCTCTCCTCTGCCCTGTCTCTTTCTTGAATCCCCTCTGTCTCGCCTCTCCCTGTCTTTCTTATCCCCTCTCTCTTCTCACCCCATCTCTCTCTTATATCTCTTTCTCTTATCCCCTCTCTCCTCTCCCCCGTCTCTCTTACCCTCTCTCCTCTCTTATCTGTTATTGAGACGCAGTCGCACTGCTCATACATGGTGAGGTCGCGTGGAAGGAGGACACCGAGCAGGAAAGAGGGAGCGAGGGATCCGGGTCCAAATTCCAGACCGTGTGGCCCTCTCTGTCTCTCACCTTATTATCCCGGGAGATGCTTTTTGCTCGTCTTGCGCTTTAGATTGTCAGCTCTTTGGGAAGCAGCCTGTCTCTCCCCTCCTGTCTGCGCCCGGCTGCCCACACCCTCTCTCCTGCCCACGCCCCGTGTCCCAGCTCCCTGTCTGTGCCTGTCTCCTCTCCCTCCTCCCCATGGCAGGGAATATCTTGCATTCCTGGGCTGTGTGGAGCAGACGTGCCGAGACTCCCTGCGCCTCGGGGACAGCCCAGGGGTATATTCCTGCCCTTTACTCCTATTGGGGCATTAACCAGGAGTCAGGATTTGGGGTGAGTTGGGGACTGCAGCATAAATTACAGAAAAAATGTGCAACCTTTCTTACCCAGAGAGCCTAGAACCCCATCTGTTTACCCAGAGAGCCTAGAACCCCATCTGTTTACCCAGAGAGCCTAGAATTCCATCTATTTACCATGAGAGCCTATAACCCCATGTATTTACCCAGAGAGCCTAGAACCCCATCTGTTTACCCAGAGAACCTAGAACCCCATCTATTTATCCAGAGTGCCTAGAACCCCATCTGTTTACCCAGAGAGCCTATAACCCCATGTATTTACCCAGAGAGCCTAGAACCCAATCTGTTTACCCAGAGAGCCTAGAACCCCATCTGTTTACCCAGAGTGCCTAGAACCCCATCTGTTTACCCAGAGTGCCTAGAACCCCATCTGTTTACCCAGAGTGCCTAGAACCCCATATATTTACCCAGAGTGCCTAGAACTCCATCTATTTACCCAGAGAGCCGAGAACCCCATCTGTCACGGTCAGGACTACTTGCCAAGCCGTGACGGTGTGGAGGGTCACTGGCCACTTTATTAGGTACACGTTGCTAGTACCGGGTCGGACCCCCTTTTGCCCCCAGAACTGCCTTCATTCCTCGTGGCAGATTTTCTACAAGGTGCCGGAAACGTTCCTCCGAGATTTTGGTCCGCATGGACGTGATGACATCACGCGGTCGCTGGGGTCATAAAGCGATGGACACGGTCGGCTGTCACAATGTTTAACCGATGCTCAATGGGTGCCCAGGGGCCCAAAGTGTGCCAAGAAAATGCCCCCCCCGCACCATTACACCCCCACCGGCCTGACCCGCTGACACGAGGCGGGACGGATGCCGGCTTTCATGTCGTTGACTCGGCCGCCTGAACGTCGCAGCCGGAATGGAGACTCCTCAGACCCGGCAGCGTTCTACGGTCCTCCGGTGGCCGGTTTTGGCGATTCTGTGGGAATCGTAGCCTCGGTTTCCGGTTCTCGGCTGACAGGATCGGCACCCGACGGGGTCTTCTGCTGCTGGAGGTCCGCCGTGCGTTCAGAGATCGGATTCTGCAGACCTTGGGTGTAACGAGGGGTTAATTGGGTTACTGTCGCCTTTCTATCATCTCGCACCAGTCTGCCCGTTCTCTCTGACCCCAACAAGGCATTCCCGTCACACTGCCGCCCGACACTTCTGCTGGGAGGCTGTTCCACTTATCCACCACCCCCTCAGTAAAGTAAAACTCCCTTCCGTTCCGTTTCAGCCTCTGATCCTCTAGCGTAAGATTCCGCTCTCGTTCCTCCCGCGAAATAAACTCCCCCGCTGCCCCGTTATGTGTTTAACCCCTTCACGGCCGGGGTTTTTAGTACGTGGGTTTCCTTAACTTTCCATTTTCTGTGTTTGTAAAAATTAGTAATCATTTTCAGGAAAAAACCCATAAAACCGCACAAAAATAGTAACGGAGAGTGTAAGAAATCTGTAGTAAAATATAATAAATACGCGTTATCTGGGGATCTCTGTGCACGGTCGGTGCCACCCCTGCTGGTCGGCGCGTCGGCATCCCCGGATTACAGAAATCCCCCGCAGAGGTCACATCCGTCCCCCACACAGTAATGCTTCTGGCGGAAGGGGTTTGGGGGGGTAATAACTTTTACATGTAACGGGGTGCCGGGGGTAATATGGATAGACGCCCCTTTAGGGGTCCCTCGTACAGACCCGGCTATTACAGACGGGTCTGTCCACTGGGGGCCGCTCTGAGCCCATGTAGCGTATGCTGGGCGGGCCCTATTATTCAGGGGGACCTATCAGATCACAGCGTTCGCCATAAACCCAACTGCCCTGGATACCTCAGCTTGGCGGCTGTCCGTGGCAAAGCCAGCATTATCCAATCAACTTCCTATCCAGACCGGAAACCCCCCCTTTACAAAATCTGCCTTAATAAATCAACTAAACGGGGAGGAATAATCCTGGGGACAGGAAGTCGATTCGACTGCTCCAGCTCAAACCCTACGGGTGCAGACCCCGCCCCATAACAAGCCCCGCCTCTGCCTGCAGAACGCAGTCTACCCTGCCGGCTCTTGGCCCCACCTCCGACAGTACCACGTGGCCTCTCTCCTGGTTCATAGCGCAGTCATTTTGGCCCCGCCCCCGGCGGTACCACGTGTTCCATCTCAGGTCCATGTCTCGGTAATTCAGGCCCCGCCCGCGGACCCGCCCCCGGCAGTACCACGTGTTCTCCTAGCAGGTTCGGCACACACATGGCGCCGCTCGCTGTACTCCAGCTGGAGGATGGAACCAAGTTCCCCGGCCGCCTGTTCGGGGCCCCGGTGCCCGTGTCTGGGGAAGTCGGTGAGATGGAGCGGGGGGACTGCGTGTGTGTTACTGGGGAAGGATGAGCGAGAGGAGAGTGTGATGGAAGGGTGAGTGAGGAGAGTGTGATGGAAGGGTGAGTGAGTGAGGAGAGTGTGATGGAAGGGTGGGTGAGTGAGGAGAGTGTGATGGAAGTGTGAGTGAGGAGAGTGTGATGGAAGGGTGAGTGAGTGAGGAGAGTGTGATGGAAGGGTGGGTGAGTGAGGAGAGTGTGATGGAAGGGTGAGTGAGGAGAGTGTGATGGAAGGGTGAGTGAGTGAGGAGAGTGTGATGGAAGGGTGAGTGAGTGAGGAGAGTGTGATGGAAGGGTGAGTGAGTGAGGAGAGTGTGATGGAAGGGTGAGTGAGTGAGGAGAGTGTGATGGAAGGGTGAGTGAATGAGGAGAGTGTGATGGAAGGGTAAGTGAATGAGGAGAGTGTGATGGAAGGGTAAGTGAATGAGGAGAGTGTGATGGAAGGGTAAGTGAATGAGGAGAGTGTGATGGAAGGGTGGGTGAGTGAGGAGAGTGTGATGGAAGGGTGGGTGAGTGAGGAGAGTGTGATGGAAGGGTGGGTGAGTGAGGAGAGTGTGATGGAAGGGTGGGTGAGTGAGGAGAGTGTGATGGAAGGGTGGGTGAGTGAGGAGAGTGTGATGGAAGGGTGGGTGAGTGAGGAGAGTGTGATGGAAGGGTGGGTGAGTGAGGAGAGTGTGATGGAAGGGTGAGTGAGTGAGGAGAGTGTGATGGAAGGGTGAGTGAGTGAGGAGAGTGTGATGGAAGGTTGAATGAGTGAGGAGAGTGATGGAAGGGTGAGTGAGTGAGGAGAGTGTGATGGAAGGGTGAGTGAGTGAGGAGAGCGTGATGGAAGGGTGAGTGAGGAGAGCGTGATGGAAGGGTGAGTGAGGAGCGTGTGCTGGAGGTGTGAGTGAGTGAGGAGGATGTGATGGAGGGGTGAGTGAGGGAGGGAGGAGAGTGTGATGGAAGGGTGAGTGAGGGAGGAGAGTGTGATGGAAGGGTGAGTGAGGGAGGGAGGAGAGTGTGATGGAAGGGTGAGTTTTGCTCCCCCCGGTCTGAGTGCTGCCTTGTTGCCCCCCTCCCCGGTCTGAGTGCCGCCTTGTTGCCCGCAGTGTTTCAGACGGGGATGGTCGGATACCCCGAGGCCCTGACTGACCCGTCGTACAGATCGCAGATCCTGGTTCTCACCTACCCGCTGATCGGCAACTACGGCGTCCCGCCGGACCGGCTCGACCGGTTTGGACTCAGCCAGGTAGGAAGCTGCTCTGTGGCGGGGGGGCTGGGAGTGGGGGCCCCTCTCTGTACCCCTCTCTGTACCCCTCTCTATACCCCCAAGTCCTGCCACCCCTCTAACCCCACGCCGTGCCCCGCACCCCTCGGCTGCCGTGCCCCGCACCCCTCGGCTGCCGTGCCCCGCACCCCTCGGCTGCCGTGCCCCGCACCCCTCGGCTGCCGTGCCCCGCACCCCTCGGCTGCTGTGCCCCGCGTGGCGCCCCGTTATCAGACGCCGGCCTTGGAATGTCTTCTCCTGATAAGAGCTGTGCTTTCCCAGGGCCGCCGACGTAAACAGGACGCCCCCCGCGTCTGCCAGTGTGCTCTGTGTGCCCCCTGCACCGCCCCCCCGGTGTATCCCCCGCGTCCCCTCGCCCGCGGCGTGACTCCCTGTGTTTTGGCAGTGGTTCGAGTCGGATCGGATCCACGCGTCGGCCCTCATCGTGGGCGAGCTGTCGGAGAGCCCCAGTCACTGGAGCTGCGAGAGGACCTTGGACCAATGGCTGAAGCAGCACAATATCCCCGGCCTGGAAGGTACGTGGCCCTGCGCGGCCCTCGGCGTGGGCGGGACGGACTCATGGCAGCCAACGGGGGCGCTCTAGAATGAATCGGTTTAGAGACCCGGCCGGGGGAGGGGGAACCGTGGCGGGCTAACGCTTCGGCTGGTGAGAACTCCCATGATGCGCGGCTGTGCTCGGCTGTGTGTCCTGGGAGTTGTAGTCCTTTCACTCCGTGGCAGACGTGACTCTCCTCTCCGTACCGCCAGGAGTGGACACCCGGGCCCTCACCAAGAAGATCCGAGAGAAAGGGACCCTGCTGGGGAAGCTGGTCCCGGAGGGCGTGGACGAGGGCCACATCCTGTATGACGACCCGGGCAAGAGGAACCTGGTGCGGGAGGTGTCGCTGAAGGTGGGTATCCCTTTCCGGTGGCCGGGTGGGGGGAGGTGGGGGGCCGGGGGTCACCGCCGGTGATTGTCGTTACGCTGTCTCCGTAGGCGCCGCGGGTCTTTAACGCCGGCGGCTCTCTGAAGATCGCGGCTCTGGACTGCGGCCTGAAGTATAACCAGATCCGGTGTCTGTGCCGGAGGGGGGCCGCGGTGACGGTGCTGCCGTGGGACTCCCCGCTGGACCCCGCCCAGTACGACGGCCTGTTCATCAGTAACGGCCCCGGGGACCCCGTCTTCTGCCAGGAGACCGTGGACAACCTCAAACGGTTCATGGCGGGGGAGAAGCCCAAGCCGGTGTTTGGCATCTGCCTCGGCCACCAGATCCTGTCCCTCGTCATCGGGGCAAAAACATACAAGATGAAGTAAGCGGCTTCCTTGGGGGGGGGGGGGGTTAGTCTAATGTTCCCTGTATCTGCTCCGTGTGTTGGGGGAGGGGGGTATTCCAGGAATAATGTTTGTCCCTTTTTAATGACTTTTCTACCCAGATACGGGAACCGGGGCCACAATCAGCCATGCGTCCACGAGGGCACCGGGCGCTGCTTCATCACCTCTCAGAACCATGGGTACGCCGTGGACCCCGGCACTCTGCCCCCTGACTGGGCAGCTTTATTCACCAACGCCAACGATCACTCTAACGAGGGCATCGTCCACCAGTCCAAGCCGTTCTTCAGGTGAGCTTCTGCGGGCCGGTTTGTTCCTGGCGGGGGGATGGGGGCCCCGAGGAGCGGGTCTGTGGTTGGCAGCTGAAGGGTTAACGCGTGTCCCCTGTTCAGTGTGCAGTTTCACCCGGAGCACCGCGCGGGGCCCACGGACCTCGTCGGCTTGTTCGACGTTTTCTTGGACACTGTGAGGGACGTAAAAGCCGGAGCTTCAGACGGCAAAACGGGTGAGTGACGAGCACCCCCCCCCGCCTGCCGGGGCGGAAAATCCCCCCCCCACACACACACACGTTCTTACATTTCTCCCCCCTTCCAGTGAAGGAGCGTCTGACGGATCTCCTCGCGTACAGAGACTCGCCCCGCGTTGGTGACCTGGAGGCCTCCCGGCCGCGCAAGGTGCTGATCCTCGGCTCCGGCGGCCTCTCCATCGGCCAGGCCGGGGAGTTCGATTACTCGGGGTCTCAGGTAAAGCTTTATGTGTAGGCCTTGGCCAATGGCTCCACGTCGCCCTGCAGCGGGAGAAGCCACCTCTGTCCCATATCTGTCGCCCTGCAGCGGGAGGAGCGACCTATGTGTCCCATATCTGTCGCCCTGCAGCAGGAGGAGCCACCTTCATACCCCATAGCTCCCTTCTGTCGCCCTGCAGTGGGAGGAGCCACCTTCATGCCCCATAGCTCCCTTCTGTCACCCTGCAGCGGGAGGGGCCACCTCTGTGTCCCACAGCCCCCTTCTGTCACCCTGCAGTGGGAGAGACTCCACACTGTTGCCCCAGTATGACATTTGCCCCTCTGTAATGTCCCCCCCTCTCTTGTTTTTAGGCCATTAAAGCTCTGAAGGAAGAGAACATACAGACTGTGCTGATTAACCCCAACATCGCCACGGTGCAGACCTCCAAGGGTCTGGCGGACAAGGTGTATTTTCTGCCGCTGACCCACGAATACGTCACCCAGGTGAGTCTCGGCTCCGGAGCCCCCGGGGGCCGGCGCAGAATCCCGGCGCATGGAGGTAACGGCTCGGTCTCCCGCGCCAGGTGATAAAGAACGAGCGCCCGGACGGGATCCTGCTGACTTTCGGGGGCCAGACGGCCCTGAACTGCGGGGTGGAGCTGACCAAGCGGGGCGTGCTGGAGAAGTACCACGTGCGGGTGCTGGGCACGCCGGTGGAGTCTATCGAGATGACGGAGGACAGAAAGGTCTTTGTGGAGAAGATGGAGGAAATCGGGGAGCACGTGGCCCCCAGCGAGGCTGCCTTCTCTCTGGAGCAGGTAAGCGGCGGGGCTCCGTGACGGGGTAAGTTCGGCCGGCGGGGGCATCTTCCGTAATCCTCCGTGTTCTGCAGGCTCAGGCGGCCGCCGACCGGATCGGGTACCCCGTCCTCGTGCGCTCCGCGTTCGCGCTGGGCGGCCTGGGCTCCGGATTCGCCAACACCAAGGAGGAGCTGACGGCGCTGGTGTCGCAGGCCTTCGCCCACACCACGCAGGTCCTGGTGGACAAGTCTCTGAAGGGCTGGAAGGAGATCGAGTACGAGGTGGTGCGGGACGCGTACAACAACTGCGTGACGGTGAGGAGCCACGGGGAGATCCTAACGGGTGGTCCGGCGCTCTCTGCCGTCTCTCGGCCCTAACGGTCTCCGCGTGGTCCTCGTTCCAGGTGTGTAACATGGAGAACATCGACCCCCTGGGGATCCACACCGGGGAGTCCATCGTGGTGGCCCCGAGCCAGACGCTGAACGACCGCGAGTATAACCTGCTGCGCGCCACGGCCATCAAAGTCATCCAGCACCTCGGCATCGTGGGAGAATGTAATATCCAGTACGCGCTGAACCCGGAGTCCGAGCAGGTGAGTGGCAGGGGCCGCTGGGCGGCACCTCGCATAGGGCCAGCGGGGGCCAGGTCACGGTCACGTGTGGTTTGAGTGTCCGTGGTACGGATGCATTTGTGGCATTAAACTTATTTTTTCCCCCCCTCTCCCAGTATTACATCATCGAAGTGAACGCCCGCCTCTCTCGCAGTTCGGCTCTGGCCAGTAAGGCCACCGGCTACCCCCTGGCATACGTAGCGGCCAAACTGGCGCTGGGAATCCCTCTGCCTGTTCTCAGGTACTGGCTGCATGGAGAACTACTTCCTAATCAGACAAGTGGCTGCGGCCGTAGTGGCCAGGAGAAGGGGGGGTCTTTAATAGAAGATGATAATTGGGCCAAGATAGAAAGCGTTAACGTACCTCGGAGGTCTCCTTTTCAGCTCTACGTTCTATAGAAAAATTTCTGGAAGCGGTGTTGGGGATCACCCCAGGTTGGGCTGGTGTGCCCCCCACAAACTCTCGTCTCCCCCTCCACAGGAACTCTGTCACCAACTCCACCACGGCCAACTTCGAGCCCAGCCTGGATTACTGCGTGGTGAAGGTTCCACGCTGGGACCTCAGCAAGTTCCTCCGGGTCAGCACCAAAATCGGGAGCTCCATGAAGAGCGTCGGTATGTGAACCGACCGGTCCGAGTTACGAACTTTCATTGTGGCCCCCCCTGGGAGACGCGCCCCCCCCCCGGGAGATACTTACCACCGCTTTGAACTCTTGCAGGGGAGGTGATGTCGGTCGGCAGAAGCTTTGAGGAGGCCTTTCAGAAAGCCCTGCGCATGGTGGACGAGAACTGCGTTGGCTTTGACCACACGATTAGGTCGGCGTCGGATGAGGTGAGTGTCCCCCCCCCCCCCCGTGGCTGCCGTATCGGGGTTGCCCCGTAGCGCAGGGACCTGATTGGCTGTCTTCTTGCGCAGGAGCTGGAGACTCCCACCGACAAGCGTATCTTTGTACTGGCGGCCGCTCTGCGCGCCGGTTACACCATCGACCGTTTGTACGAGCTGACCAAGATCGACCGCTGGTTCCTCCACAAGATGAAGAACATCACGGACCACCTGTCCACGCTGGAGATCTACCAGCAGGATGAGACCACCATGCCACGGGACGTCCTCCTCCGGGCCAAGCAGCTGGGCTTCTCGGACAAGCAGATTGCGCAGGCTGTGCAGAGGTGAGGAGCGTGATGTAGGGGGATGAGGACGCGGCGTGGCCAATGGGCGTAGAGATGCGCGTATGGTAACACGCGTGTAAACGGGACCCTTGCATTTCCTCCCCAGCACAGAGTTGGCGGTTAGGAAGATGCGGAAGGAGTGGGACATCCGGCCCGTGGTGAAGCAGATCGATACCGTGGCGGCCGAGTGGCCTGCGCAGACCAATTACCTGTACCTGACGTATAGCGGTACCGAGCACGACTTGGACTTCCAGGAAGCGCACGTCATGGTGATCGGCTCCGGCGTCTACCGCATCGGGAGCAGCGTGGAGTTTGATTGGTGCGCCGTTGGGTGCATCCAGGAGCTGCGCAAGGTGATAGGACTGGTATATGGCAGGGGCGGGGTTTATCTGTTGGGGCGGAGCTTTGTTGATAACCCTCCCTCCGCCCTCTGCAGATGGGCTTTAAGACGATCATGGTGAACTACAACCCCGAGACGGTCAGCACGGACTACGACATGTGTGACCGCCTGTACTTTGATGAGATCTCCTTTGAGGTGAGCCGACGGACCCCTCGGGTTAGGGTGGGCCATCTGTAAGGGGCAGAGAGTTTAGGGTGTAGAGAGAGTTGCCCCAGGCGGGGGCAGCGTCTGAATTCTTGCGGCGGGTGCCGATCTAGTTGCCCCTTGGCTCCATCAGGTGGTGATGGATATCTATGAGCTGGAAAACCCTGAGGGCATCATCCTGTCGATGGGCGGGCAGCTGCCAAACAACATCGCCATGTCCCTGCACCGCCAGCAGTGCCGCGTGCTGGGCACCTCCCCCGAGGCCATCGACTCCGCCGAGAACCGCTTCAAGTTCTCCCGCATGCTGGACACCATCGGGATCAGCCAACCGCAGTGGAAGGAGCTGTCCGACATGCAGGTACCGTGTCCCCCGCCACCGCTTCCCACCCCTCTGCGCTCGCCGGTTTTAACGTCAGTCTCTCCCCACAGTCCGCGGTCCAGTTCTGTAACAAGGTCGGATACCCCTGCGTGGTGCGTCCGTCCTACGTGCTGAGCGGCGCTGCTATGAACGTGGCTTACACAGACAGCGACCTGGAGACGTTTCTTAGCAACGCCGTGGCGGTCTCCAAGGAGCACCCCGTGGTTATCTCCAAATTCATCCAGGAAGCCAAGGCAAGTGCTGCGTTTCAGCAGGTTCTCTGCGGGTGATGCGTGTATCAGGCGTGTGCTGCGTGTTCTGTGGCCCTAACGATCGGCTTCCTTCTGGGACAGGAAATAGACGTGGATGCCGTGGCATGCGATGGAGTGGTGGTTGCCGTGGCCATATGTGAGCACGTGGAGAATGCCGGGGTGCACTCGGGAGATGCGACACTCGTCACCCCACCTCAGGACATCACACCTAAAACTCTGGAGAGGATTAAGGCCATCGTCCACGCCGTGGGACTGGAGCTTCAGGTCACTGGACCCTTCAACCTGCAGCTGATTGCCAAGGTATGGAGGTGGTGGGTGTCAGCCGGGGGTCCCGCGCGTGGGACAGTTTGTGTCCTCCTGTCTGTCACGTGTTATGCATGTATACTTGGCGCGTGACTTCCACGTGGTCCCCGCACATGTCTTTCCTCCTGTGGCATCTCTGAGATCTCTCTCTCCGCAGGATGACCAGCTGAAGGTGATTGAGTGCAACGTCAGAGTATCGCGTTCCTTTCCCTTTGTCTCCAAGACGCTGGGTGTGGATTTGGTGGCTCTGGCCACGCAAGTTATAATGGGAGAGGAGGTGGAACCGATCGGACTGATGACTGGCACTGGGATAGTTGGCGTCAAGGTGAGGGCATCATAAGACACGTGGTCCCCGTTGCCTTCCACTTCCTTTGCTGTCCTCTTCTCCTGTCCACCCCAGTCTCCTCTGTCCCGGGCCCCCCCTGATGGCCTCCACTTTCCTCCCGCGTCTGCAGGTCCCTCAGTTCTCCTTCTCTCGCCTGGCTGGGGCCGACGTGGTCCTTGGCGTGGAAATGACCAGCACGGGGGAAGTGGCCTGCTTCGGGGAGAACCGATATGAGGCTTATCTAAAGGCCATGCTGAGCACCGGCTTCAAAATACCCAAGAAGAACATTCTGCTGACCATCGGGAGCTACAAGGTGAGTGTGGCCCCTCCATATTGCATGTGGCCAGGAGGGAGCGCCATGTGGAATATTATGGGATGTGTCTCTGGGTGCCACTCATGGATGCTGTGGTTCTCTTTTGCAGAATAAGAGCGAGCTCCTGCCCACGGTGCGGGCCCTGGAGAGCTTGGGCTACACGCTGTGTGCCAGCTTGGGCACCGCTGACTTCTATACGGAGCATGGCGTCAAGGTACGTGGCGGCCTTCAGTTCCTGGAGCTGGTGATCGGCCCCTGTGGGCTCTCTGGTGGTAAAGTCCTTTTACACCCCCCCCCGCAGGTTAAAGCAATGGATTGGCCCTTCGAGGAGGTGGACAGCGATGGTCCTCTGAAGGAGAAGCAGGGGAGCATCATGGACCACCTTTCCGAGAACCACTTCGACCTCGTCATCAACCTGTCCATGAGAAACTCCGGTGGACGCAGACTCTCGTCCTTTGTTACGCGTGGATACCGCACGCGCCGGCTGGCCGTGGACTACTCGGTGCCCCTCATCATCGACATCAAGTGCACCAAGCTGTTCGTGGAGGTGAGTGGGACTTTATATCTCACAATCCGGCCTTCGCGAGGATGTCCGCCACGGAAGATCAGTGTGTCTGACCTACCATTCTATCCTGATTCCTGCCGTGGCTTCAGTCCACGTTGTGACCGTCGGATGCTCATGTTTTGCAGGCTCTGCGTCAGATCGGAGCAACGCCTCCTGTCAAGACTCACGTGGACTGTATGACGTCCCAAAAACTGATCCGTCTGCCAGGTGAGCGGGGGCAATGGGCCACGTGCACACGTGGCGTCTGCTGTGTCCTTAGTGCAGTCCTTTATAAGATACGGCCACCACGCAGGGCATGTTAGAGGTCGGTTCTAGACTCCCTTGCCTAAGATGAGCTGTTATTGCTATTAAAGGCTCTGTATGGCCCCCGCTGCGTCCCGTGTGGTGGCCCCCGCTGCGTCCCGTGTGGCCCCGCTGGTAGAAACAATGCTTTTTATTGGTGTTTATTACAATTCTCACCGTCTGTAAATATCCCCCCCCAAATCAGGATTGATTGATGTCCACGTGCACTTGCGTGAGCCTGGAGCCACTCATAAGGAAGACTTCTCCTCCGGCACGGCTGCGGCTCTGGCAGGTGGCGTGACCACGGTGTGTGTCATGCCAAACACCAACCCAGCCGTCACCGACGCCGGCTCCTTCGCGCTGGCACAGAAGGTAAGCGGCTTGAAGCCACGGATTAGTGAGGTGGGAACCGTGTTACTGACGTGAGTTTGGGTGGGATTTTCCACGTGAAATGTCCTGTAGTGGACTCGGGTGGGGCGGCATCTTTAATTCCGTGTCGCTGTTCAGCTGGCAGAGGCCGGGGCTCGCTGTGACTTTGCCCTCTTCCTGGGAGCCTCCTCTGAGAATGTGGGGTCCCTCGCCGCCGTGGCCAGCTCCGCCGCGGGCCTGAAGATGTATCTGAATGACACGTACTCCCAGCTGAAGATGGACAACGTCTCCGTCTGGATGGAGGTCAGTCGTGGCTACGTGGAGCCTTGTCACCCCGCCCCCACCCCGTCCAGCGCCGCAGGCCTTGTCACCCCGTCCGGCACCGCAGGCCTTGCCAACCCCTCCACCCCGGTCGGCGCCGCAGGCCTTGCCACGTGCCCCCCCCACCCCATCGGGCGCCGCAGGCCTTGCTGTTTCCGTACAACTGTTCTGTGGCCTTTCCCTGCAGCACTTTGAGAAGTGGCCCTCACACCTACCGATTGTGGCCCACGCCGAGAAACAAACCGTGGCTGCCATCCTGATGGTGGCCCAGCTGTACCAGCGGTCGGTGCACATCTGCCACGTGGCCAAGAAGGAGGAGGTAAGTCCAGCAAGGCGCGAAGCATGGGACGCGCGGTGTAGCTGGCGGCTGATTGGCAGCTGTAATGTTGGTATTAAGCCACGGAATCCGTGTCCCGCCAGATCCTAATTATCAAGGCCGCGAAGCAGAAGGGCATCCGCGTGACGTGTGAAGTGGCCCCTCACCACCTCTTCCTCTGCCTCGATGACCTCGAGCGCATCGGTGAAACGCGTGGCCAAGTGCGCCCCATGCTGGGCACACGGGAGGACATGGAAGCGTTATGGGAAAACCTGGATACTATAGACTGCTTTGCCACGGACCACGGTAGGTGTGATGGTGGGGTGAGTGAGGAGATGAGTGTCACGCTGAGCCCGTGGAACCTTCATTCCGTTAAAGGGACGTAGCTGAAGGTGCTTCGTGTTGCTGCTCTGCACACGCGTGTTATTGGCGTGGTCTGTGTGGGAGGCTGTAATTGGGTATTAGGCTGATGGTGTGGATTCCCGTGGCTCACGTTAACACGTCATTCTGCCTGCCCGCCACGCAGCCCCTCACTCCGTGGAGGAGAAGGATGGCCCCAATGCCCCACCGGGTTACCCCGGCCTGGAGACCATGCTGCCCCTGCTCCTCACTGCCGTCAGCGAGGGCCGCCTCACCGTCGATGACATCATCAAGCGTTTGTACGAGAATCCACGCAAGATCTTCTCGCTGCCGTTGCAAGAGAACACCTACATAGAAGTGAGTTCCCCGGGGCTTGTGGCCCTTACTTACCCCAGCCCCGTATTACTGCTGCCCCGTGACACGTTCTCCCCTCTGTCCGCAGGTCGACCTGGAGCACGAGTGGGTGATACCCCCCCACATGCAGTTCACAAAGTCCAAGTGGACGCCGTTCCACGGGATGAAGGTGAAGGGGGCCGTGCGGAGAGTGGTCCTGAGAGGGGAGGTGGCGTACATCGACGGCCAGGTAATACCCCGGGTCATAAGGGGCTGCGTGCCTGGGGCAGATGGGGGGGTCATCTCTGGGAGCCAAGTTTCCTTTATTGGATACGCTGGGGGCATTGTATGAAGTGGATGCTGTCGGGGGGCAGATAGTCTCCCGAGGGGTTTCCAGCGTTGGCGTGTGGAGTGGGAGCGGCGTGGGGAACCGTGCTCCTTGGTGTACAATTTCCTCGCGTTGACCCCTCTGCCCCCCCCGTTTGCAGGTCCTGGTTCCCGCCGGCTTTGGGCAGGATGTGAGGAAGTGGGCAGCACCCGCGGCTCCCCCCGTTGTTCCACCGCCCAGCAAAGAGGTTGTGAAGGTAAGTGGCCACGTGGGCTTCCTAGACCGGAGAGAGCCACACGCCGGAAGCGCACATGTCGCTTTGTAGCGGTTTAGTGTCGGTTGCCGTGGTAATTTTTTTTTTTGTCTTGTACCCTCAGACCCCGGAGCGCCATCGCCACGTCACCGTTCAAAGCGAGACCATTCGCACCCGGGCCCCCAGCCCACGCCGAGCCGGCCCAACCGTAGATGGTCGCTTCCATCTGCCCCCCAGAGTTCACCGTTCGTCTGACCCCGGCCTGCAGGGTGAGTGATGTTTTGTGGCCGTGCCACACGCTAAGGTGGGCTTTCCAGCGGGGGCTTCCATCTTCTGCTTAAACCCTGACCGTTATGTCCTGGTCCCCAGCGCCCTGGAAGTTTCCGGCGTGGCAGTATCGTGGGGCGGCTGCGAGGAACGGTAACGCACCCGGGCATCGCTCTAATCGGGGGTGGGGGGTCTCCTGGTTGTACTGCCATCGTGGTGGCCAGTGAGCCGGAGGTGTTACCCTCGCAGGTTGCCAGCCATTTGCCATCACGTGGCGGGCACCGGGGGACCAGTCGCTGCTGGGGTAGGATCTGCTGGAAAGACAAACAGGATTTGGCGGGGGCCGCGTGGTCTGCCAGCAGCAAATCTCCCCCCGGCAGTGAACTGGTTAATTGTTTTTCCGATCTCCCGGTTTGCTGCAGGAATCAGGTTTAACGGGGCATCTCGTGGCGTTTGATTGGCTGATCAGTGATTGGTCAGTTTAATGCACGTGGCAGGAGCGACTCCAGCGCAGAGCGCGTCACACACTCTATAGTATGGAGCATGTGGCCGCCGCTGGTGATGGGAGTGATGGGAACTGTGCAGTAGGTGGGATTCCCGGGACCCCCTTATGAGTGACCCAGTAATTCTGTAGTAAGAGATCTTTGGCCGTGTGGCTGACATATACCGCCACGCAGCTCCTGCCACCGCTCCGGCCATTAATTATGTTCTTTCCGTGGCGTTGTACGTTTGCCAAGCTTGGTCAGTGGGCAGGTGATGACGAATTAATTGCCCCAGTCAGTAAAGGGGTATGTAGCCACGGGACTGGGTGCGAAACCACGGGCTGCGTGCGCTCTCGTGACCCGATGGTGGTAACTAGTTGGGGTATTAGTGGCGTTGGGCACACATTTGCCCCCTCCTGTAAGTGGTCGTCCACCGAGCTTGGCAGACGTTCAGCCCCCGGGCCACGGTGTATCCGTGTGCGTGTTGGCGTGTGGCTTATCCGTGTCTCTGCGTGATGTCCGTCACTCACCGCTCTGCATGCTTTGTGTTTGTGGCAGCAGCTGAGGAGCAGAGAGAGAAGCTTCCCCGGAGATCCACGGAACCAGGTTATTCCCTTCTTACTCCGCTTCGTACCGCACTGTTCAGTGGAACGTGGCCCACGCGGCGCGCCCCCGGGAGGGGTCAGAGAGAGAGAGCCGGGGGGGGTGCTATTATATGACGTGGCTCGATAAAGAGTTTTCTGGCAGCCGCTCTGGGGTGGGGTGGGGTGAGGCATTGAGGATGTGCCGGTGATTGGGCGGTTGGTGGGATTGACTGTGGGGAGGGAGGGGTCTGCTGGTGGTTGGGGGGGGTTCGGTGTAGTGAGGCATTGAGGATGTGCCGGTGATTGGGCGGTTGGTGGGATTGACTGTGGGGAGGGAGGGGTCTGCTGGTGGTTGGGGGGGGTTCGGTGTAGTGAGGCATTGAGGATGTGCCGGTGAATGGGCGGTTGGTGGGATTGACTGTGGGGAGGGAGGGGTCTGCTGGTGGCTGGGGGGTTTCGGTGTAGTGAGGCATTGAGGATGTGCCGGTGAATGGGCGGTTGGTGGGATTGACTGTGGGGAGGGAGGGGTCTGCTGGTGGTTGGGGGGGTTCGGTGTAGTGAGGCATTGAGGATGTGCCGGTGAATGGGCGGTTGGTGGGATTGACTGTGGGGAGGGAGGGGTCTGCTGGTGGCTGGGGGGTTTCGGTGTAGTGAGGCATTGAGGATGTGCCGGTGAATGGGCGGTTGGTGGGATTGACTGTGGGGAGGGAGTGGTCTGGTTGGGGGGCTTTTCGGTGGATATATAGGGGGTCTGCCGTTTGGCACGGTTGGGGGATTTCCGGTGGGCATATTGAGTTGGATGTTTAACAGGGGCCGCTGTGGGGTATTAAGGGGCAGTTGTGGGGGGCAGATGTCATTCTTGCTGGTTTCTGGACTTGTGTATTTAATGCCATTTTGTCCATTTACATTTCAGAACAAGCTGGCCCCGATGGTTACCCCCACCCTCCCCCCATCCCCAGGATCCTGTCCCCACAGGCCATGTCCATGCAGGGCGCCCCCCATTTGCAGACCTCCCCTCTCCTTCACCCGCTGATTGGGCAGCACGTCCTGACGGTCCGACAGTTCAGCAAAGAGCAGGTGAGTCTGCTGATGCCAGGGGTATGGGGGGGGGCACCGGGGACTCGGTGAGGGTCATACGTGTGACGTGATGCCTTCTGTTTCAGATGTCCCACCTGTTTAACGTGGCTCACACGCTGCGCATGCTGGTGCAGAAGGAGAGAAGTCTGGACATTCTGAAGGTGAGTGGAGCTTCCCGTCGGTGATGTTGTTGCCTATGCCCCGGCACTGACGCAGGTTTTTTTTCTCCCCGCAGGGAAAGGTAATGGCCTCCATGTTTTTCGAGGCCAGCACCCGGACCAGCAGCTCCTTTGCAGCCGCCATGTATCGTCTGGGAGGCTCGGTGGTCTCCTTCTCAGATTCCACCTCCTCATCCCAGAAGGGAGAATGTCTGAGTGACTCGGTGCAGACCATGAGCTGCTACGCTGACGTGCTGGTGCTGAGGCACCCGGAGCCGGGCGCTGTGGAGGTAAAGTATGTGGCCGGCTCCCGGAACTCTTCGGCAGATGTTTTGTTGCCATCTCCCCCTTGCGGAGGATCAGGCAGCGGATTCCCGTCTTTACTGCACCTTCTGAATACAAAATCTCAAGAAGAGGTCCTTCTGTAGCCGGTGGCCTCCTTTCTGTAAAGCCGGTGGCGAGCCCCGGCAGGCAGGGGTGGCATCGGTTTTCTGAACGGGGCAGGGATTGGTGTCATGTGATGTTTTGGTGGGTATTCACGTGGTTAATGGCGTGCCACGTCTAATCCGGCTCCACGTTTCCCGTCAGCTTGCGGCCAAGCGTTGCCGGAAACCCGTGATTAATGCCGGAGATGGGGTAGGAGAGCATCCCACCCAGGCGCTGCTGGACATCTTCACCATCCGAGAGGAGCTGGGAACAGTCAATGGAATGACGGTGAGCGTCCTGCGCGGCGGCGCTCGGGGTATTAATCCACGATGGCTCCATCAGGGGGCAGCCACTCCTGGCATGAGTGGCAAGAGCTCTGGTGGCCTAGGGGTCGGTGGGGAAAAGGGCCAGGCGAGCTGCTTTGGGGTACAGAACCGGGGTGGCTACCTAGAGTTCAAAGGGGACTTGTGACGGGGGGGCAAAGTGTATGTGGGGGGGGATATCTCGTGGGGCCGGTAGCCTCTGATCTGCTTCGCCTCGATCTTCCTCGTCCAGATAACGATGGTTGGAGATTTAAAGCACGGCCGGACGGTCCACTCCCTCGCCTGCCTCCTCACTCAGTACCGCGTCAACCTGCGATACGTCACCCCGCGCAGCCTGCGCATGCCCTCAAACATCATCCACTTTGTGGCTTCTAAAGGAATTAAGCAGGTGAGGAGCCGTGTCAGCCTTGGGGTATGGGGGTCCTGGCCCCCCGTTGTGTGCTAACGCGTTTCTCCCCTTCAGGAAGAGTTTGACAGTATCGAGGAGGCCCTGCCGGACACGGACGTGCTGTACGTGACCCGGATCCAGAAGGAGAGGTTCGGGTCCACAGAGGAGTACGAAAATGTGAGTGTCCGCCTCGCTTACATCCCCCCCCCCTCGCTTACACCCCCCCTCCCCTCGTTCCGCCTGGCTTACATCCCCCCACCTCTTTCTGTTAATCTTAGTGCTTCGGACAGTTTATTCTCACCCCTCACATCATGACCCGGGCCAAAAAGAAGATGGTGGTGATGCACCCCATGCCACGTGTCAACGAAATCAGGTGAGGACGTGGGGAGAAGGATGTTAACACCGTGCACACAGAGGGAGAGGTGGCCTGGGGTGGGGAGGGTAAAAAATAGTGACGGGGAGAGGGGCTGAGGTAATGTCTTTCGGGGGGCATGTTTGTGGTTCGGCTGAGGGCTTTGCAGGGGGCAATTTGTAGGAATAAATGTGGCACGGAGGACATTGGGGGTAGGGGCAGTGAGTGAGGGTGCGAATGGCTGAGGCGGTGGAGAAAGGGTGTAAATGTGGGGTATTAACGAGGGTCTCTTTCTCTAGCCTGGAAGTGGATTCGGACCCCCGCGCGGCTTACTTCCGCCAGGCTGAGAACGGCATGTACGTGCGCATGGCTCTGCTGGCCACCGTGCTGGGCAAATACTGAGTTGTGGGATTTGGAGAGACGGCGGCGTCCCCTGAGCGGCGGACCGAAGGATTCCAGCTGCCGGATCTGAACCCATCGCCTGACCTAACCGAGGGCCCGGGGGGCCGCTGCCACATGGATGTTAAGCCCACTGTGACTGGACTCATTGCCGAGGCTGAAGTGTACACAGGGTTGGGGTAAATGGGGTGGGCTATGGGGTAGGTTGTACATACGTGCGGGAATGCTGGCTTTTTAGGTCACGTATGTTGCTTTTACCAGAATCCTATGCAATCTAACGCACGGTTTGTAGATCCCTGTCCTGCTGCTGGGTGCCCGCCTCGGGGTGAGGAACGGGGCGAGGGACGGGGCGAGGAAGCGCTGCTGGGGTTTATAATGTGAAGATTCCGGGATCTGAATGCTTTTCTAAATAAAGTGAAATGCTTTTCCCAATCTCACCGCTTTTTTTTTTTTTAATGTGAGGGCCCGAGATGGCGCTCGCCCTGCGTTACCGCCGTCCTAAACCAAAGCGAAGAAGGTGATCCAAACGGCGTGAGCCGCAGTGGAGCAGAGTCCCCGATCTTTACCTCCTGAGTCCACGCTCCCTGGAGGGAGATGCGGCTCCACTCTAGCTTCAGGAGACCCCATGCACTCAGCACTCCACTCGCTCTGAAGAGAGTGAGTGAGTAAATATCACGGACAATTTACAGGTGGGAATTAAAAATTGAGGGGGGATCAGAGGTGAATACAGAGTGCTTATCAACCCGTGCAAGGTGAGGAAAAAAGTGTGCCCCTCGCACACCCCTCACAGGGCCAAATGGGGGGGGCGTTATAACCTCCCGGGCTCTCTCACCCAATTCGCATCCTTAAGACCAGAGGGCCGAGCTTTCCCTCCATCACAGCCACTCACTCGGTGTAAGCCAAAAGGCCGAGAAGCTGTGCCTGTTTCTTTTTTTTTTTGGGGGGGGGGGGTGATTGTTGGTTGAATTAATGGTCGAATTCTCCTCAGAAAGAGTTTTCCTTTATGTCACCTCTTATCTACTTCTAATAGCATGCATCATTCTGATTGGTTACTTTTCAAGCAGGTTACGCCTTCTGAGCTGCATAATTAAGAATGGCCTAGACTTGACCCTTTGCACATATATATATATATATAGAATAACATAGAGTAGGCGTGTTGGCGGGAACTCGTCCATATATCATAGACTAGACATTCCCTGCTTTCTGGTGTCTTTGTCAGCAATATTTACGCTCACACAAGCATTTTCAGTGGCCCCTGAGCGGTGGGTGGGTGAGGTGGTCCCGGCGTCTGTCATCGTGTCCCTGACGCGTGGCTTTGAAGGGAAGTTCCCTGAGGGTGCAGGTGTCAGCATGGAGTGTGCGTTTATCCCCCCCCGGGACAGGTCTCGGGTTTAATGTATCAGGGAGCTGTTCCCGAGGATAATGCCTGAATTAAAGGACTTTAATGCCTTCGGGAGAAGCTGCTCTTCGCCTGGATGTTCAGGATCTCCTCCCATTGGCTGTGGGGAAAAGGCTCTCCCATCATTGGCTGATGCCTGTAGCCGGCCGGAATGTCTCAATTCTGTTGGACAATCGATCAACGAGCAGCGCGCTGCGAGACGTCCTCTGCTGCCGAAACTTCCCTGAAGATAACCCGTTCCACTTCCCTGTCAGCGGCCCACAATACTCATTAATGTATCGCCGTCATACTCCGCGGCGCTGTACAATGTGTGTTATTATTATTTATATATCGCCGTCATACTCCGCAGCGCTGTACAATGTGTTATTATTATTTATATATCACCGTCATACTCCGTAGCGCTGTACAATGTGTTATTATTATTATTTATATATCGCCGTCATACTCCGCAGCGCTGTACAATGTGTTATTATTATTATTTATATATCGCCGTCATACTCCGCAGCGCTGTACAATGTGTGTTATTATTATTTATATATCGCCGTCATACTCCGCAGCGCTGTACAATGTGTTATTATTATTTATATATCGCTGTCATACTCCGCAGCGCTGTACAATGTGTGTTATTATTATTTATATATCGCCGTCATACTCCGCAGCGCTGTACAATGTGTTATTATTATTATTTATATATCGCAGTCATACTCCGCAGCGCTGTACAATGTGTTATTATTATTATTTATATATCGCCGTCATACTCCGCAGCGCTGTACAATGTGTGTTATTATTATTTATATATCGCCATCATACTCCACAGCGCTGTACAATGTGTTATTATTATTTATATATCGCCATCATACTCCGCAGCGCTGTACAATGTGTTATTATTATTTATATATCGCCATCATACTCCGCAGCGCTGTACAATGTGTTATTATTATCATTTATATATCGCCGTCATACTCCGCAGCGGCGCTGTACAATGTGTGTTATTATTATTTATATATCGCCGTCATACTCCGCAGCGCTGTACAATGTGTGTTATTATTATTTATATATCGCCGTCATACTCCACAGCGCTGTACAATGTGTTATTATTATTTATATATCACCGTCATACTCCGCAGCGCTGTACAATGTGTTATTATCATTTATATATCGCCGTCATACTCCGCAGCGCTGTACAATGTGTGTTATTATTATTTATATATCGCCGTCATACTCCGCAGCGCTGTACAATGTGTTATTATTATTATTTATATATCGCCGTCATACTCCGCAGCGCTGTACAATGTGTGTTATTATTATTTATATATCGCCGTCATACTCCGCAGCGCTGTACAATGTGTGTTATTATTATTATTTATATATCGCCGTCATACTCCGCAGCGCTGTACAATGTGTTATTATTATTATTTATATATCGCCGTCATACTCCGCAGCGCTGTACAATGTGTGTTATTATTTATATATCGCCGTCATACTCCGCAGCGCTGTACAATGTGTGTTATTATTATTTATATATCGCCGTCATACTCCGCAGCGCTGTACAATGTGTGTTATTATTATTATTTATATATCGCCGTCATACTCCGCAGCGCTGTACAATGTGTGTTATTATTATTATTTATATATCGCCGTCATACTCCGCAGCGCTGTACAATGTGTTATTATTATTATTTATATATCGCCGTCATACTCCGCAGCGCTGTACAATGTGTGTTATTATTATTATTTATATATCGCCGTCATACTCCGCAGCGCTGTACAATGTGTTATTATTATTATTTATATATCGCCGTCATACTCCGCAGCGCTGTACAATGTGTTGTTATTATTTATATATCGCCGTCATACTCCGCAGCGCTGTACAATGTGTTATTATTATTTATATATCACCGTCATACTCCGCAGCGCTGTACAATGTGTTATTATTATTTATATATCGCCGTCATACTCCGCAGCGCTGTACAATGTGTTGTTATTATTTATATATCGCCGTCATACTCCGCAGCGCTGTACAATGTGTGTTATTATTATTTATATATCGCCGTCATACTCCGCAGCGCTGTACAATGTGTTATTATTATTTATATATCGCCGTCATACTCCGCAGCGCTGTACAATGTGTTATTATTATTTATATATCGCTGTCATACTCCGCAGCGCTGTACAATGTGTTATTATTATTTTTTATATATCGCCGTCATACTCCGCAGCGCTGTACAATGTGTGTTATTATTATTATTTATATATCGCTGTCATACTCCGCAGCGCTGTACAATGTGTTATTATTATTATTTATATATCGCCGTCATACTCCGCAGCGCTGTACAATGTGTTATTATTATTATTTATATATCGCCGTCATACTCCGCAGCGCTGTACAATGTGTTATTATTATTATTTATATATCGCCGTCATACTCCGCAGCGCTGTACAATGTGTTATAATTATTTATATATCGCCGTCATACTCCGCAGCGCTGTACAATGTGTTGTTATTATTTATATATCGCCGTCATACTCCGCAGCGCTGTACAATGTGTGTTATTATTATTTATATATCGCCGTCATACTCCGCAGCGCTGTACAATGTGTGTTATTATTATTATTTATATATCGCCGTCATACTCCGCAGCGCTGTACAATGTGTTATTATTATTTATATATCGCCGTCATACTCCGCAGCGCTATACAATGTGTGTTATTATTTATATATCGCCATCATACTCCGCAGCGCTGTACAATGTGTTATTATTATTATTTATATATCGCCGTCATACTCCGCAGCGCTGTACAATGTGTGTTGTTATTATTTATATATCGCCGTCATACTCCGCAGCGCAGTACAATGTGAAGCTTTATTTCGATGTAACGCGGTTGGTGGGACGGCGCCGTTTTGCGGACATTGAACTCGCAGGCTCTGCTCGGTTACGCACTTTATTTATTATCACAGTATATTTAAGTATCGCACTTTACACGCCGGCTGGAAACGCGTCGGGGGGGCTTCTGACGTGGATGGCGATCAGTGGCTGGACTGTCCTCCGCCGTGGTGCCCCCCGCCGTGGTGTCTGCAGAGCATAGGCTGCAAATAAACAGACCAATCAGTGGAGCGAAATGGAGTGCTCTGATCGGATAAAAGCAGGGAAGCCGTAGCCCTGAAGAACCTGCGCGGTCAGTTATGGCTTTATTCACTAAGCATTTCCCTGCCCGACCCGCTAATAATATACAGCGATACATGAGGTGAAAGCGGATGCCGCGATCCGTCTGTCCGCTGGAGCTCACAGGAACAGACAGACGGACCTCAATTCTCTGGTAAATCTTACATAATGTGTGTGGGGACTCGGCTCGATGTGATGTGCGCTGTATTCCGGGCTCAGGGCAAATCAGCACCGGGGGGTGGGGGGCGAGGGGCAGGAGAGACCGGTACTCACCAGGCAGAGCAGGCACATGATGAGGTAAGAGAGGATGAGTGACATCATCACGAGTAGAGCGACCCCCCAGCCAGGAACACCTGGGCAAAACAGAACATTCAAAGCTGAGTGCAGCCCCCGGGGAGAGAGAAATCCCGACTGTAGCCCCCCGTCTGGGGTATGTTACTAGTTACTTGCCCCTGTAAGTGTGACGTGAGTTTGTACCCGGCCCCCGGGGCAACTTTTTCCTGATGTTCTAAAACCCATGGAGATAAAAGGACTGCCGTCGGGATCCTGAGCTGCCGGCCGAGCAGAGGGTTCTATGTGTTCACGTGAAATGCTCATACGTGTGTACAGCGTGTAATTACTGTGTTCGCAGCTAGCGGCGGCTCTGTCATCCTCTCCTGGGGGTTAGATGGATCTAGATGGGGCGCATGTCCTGCTCTTGTGCTGTGTGCTGCTCTACAGCCTATGTTGGTGCTACGCGCTCCTTACGTACCTACGGTTGTGTTCGTCTGGGCATCTGAAACAGATCAGAGGGATGTCAGGACTCCGTATAAAACATAAAAGCGGAGAGCAAAAACCTCCCGCTCCCCACCTCTCCGATTATTTGCCCCACCTGCCCTTCTCACCGCCGCCTCTCTTTGCCATCCTCTTCCCTTGGACTCCCCTAATGGTTCTTCCTCCAATGCACTTTTTGCCACCCCTTCCTCCTCTGCCCTCTTTTTTAACCCCTTCCTAGTTCCCTGCCCCCCCTTGTTATAAAGCCCCCTTTCCTCGCCCTCCTGTCACCCTTTTGCCCTATTTGCCCCTCTCACCTGCCCCCTGCAGGCTCAGGATGAGGCAGGCTGCCAGCAGCCACGGTCCGGCTTTGCTCTTGCGTGCGGTCTCCATGCTGTTTCCGTGCCTGCGCAGGTATCCGTGTTCTGGAGCGGGCTGCGAGCGGCTGGTTTATATAGTGGGGTTACGGGGTGTTTGTGGCCCTTAGTCACGGCATTCGTGGCCTCTGACACCTTCCATAAAACCCTTTTATAGTTTATGAATCCGCTCAGGGCTGGGCTAATGGAGGCGCCTCTAACGAGCATTTACAATAATTAACAAAAATAAACTTGTGACGGAGCTCATAGTCAGAGCCATAAACTGCCCCGGCGTGATGTGACCCCAGCGGCGGGGGTGCGGGGAGCCGCAGCCGGACCCCTTCTGTGATCACCGGCCTGCCTCGTTAACCTCAAACGATGTTTCACACAATGAAGGGTTTATTCCCGTAGTTAGCGCCCCCGGCAGGGGCAGGGTACAGAGGAGGAAACCAACACGGGAACGGGCAGGGTACAGAGGAGGCACCAACACGGGAACGGGCAGGGTACAGAGGGGGCAGCAACATGGGAACGGGCAGGGTACAGAGGGGGCAGCAACATGGGAATGGGCAGGGTACAGAGGAGGAAACCAACACGGGAACGGGCAGGGTACAGAGAGGGCAGCAACACGGGAACGGGCAGGGTACTGATACAGGCCCGCGGCGGTTTATAGTGATACCGAGCGCGCTGATCGCAGCCCTGCGGCGGTTTATAGTGATACTGAGCGCGCTGATCGCAGCCCTGCGGCGGTTTATAGCGATACTGAGCACATCCTTTGAAGTTGCCGGCAGAAGACCAATGAAACCATCACAGGGTCTGAGTAGAAGGTGCGTCCTGTGACATCAAAGCCACGGAACGTGTCACCAACAGCTGTTACTGCCCCAAATAACCCCAACCGGAAACACCGGCTGTGGACCCAGGGCATGCGGCTCGGGGCAACTCCTAATCACCAGATGTCACGGACCAGACACGTACAATCCATGCACAGCAGCGGATACATGCTAAACCCCCCCACCTACCCCTATCACAGCACAGACGAGATGCCCCCTGTCACAGGGCCAGGTTAACGGGAGTTGCCCCGGACCTCCTGTCTCCGGGCAGCAACAGACATTTTCGTGGGACTCTGGGTCGGGGTGTCTGGGGGCAGTTTGCACAAAGTGTTTGGTTGGGTGAGGGTGTTTCGGGGTCTTTGTTGGGGATTGGTGTGTGGTTTAGCCGGGTCATGGAGCGTCTGTGTCCTGTTTCTGATCACATGACCCGGTGATATTTTATATTGTATTTTATTTTATAACCAGCCCAGGGACTGAATGTGGCTGCAGCTCCGGCCTTCAAAGAGACAATCAGGTAACCCGGCTGAGGCTCTTAATCAGCCAGCACAGCCCTGTCGGCCCCCGCACTACAGGGGGGATAACACAGGTGGGGGAACCATCGTATCACTTACCCCCGTACCAGATCCATTGACTGTGTACTCCCTGAGCTGATGGGGTTTGGGGTTCTGGGTGTGTTGAGAAGTCTGGTAAAGGAATGTTGATTGAATTGAGGTTATATATAAAGTTCTGTGTGTTTGTAAATAAAGTTCTTGTTTTACTGTGAATGGGGGTCTGACTGATCCGTGGATAGCAGGAGCTCCGTATGAGGGACTGACCGGTGATTCCTCAGCCCTCAAACACGGGGACCCAGACTTGGGTACGGTGACCCTGTAACATCCCCCACCTACCCCAATCACAGTACAGACAAGATGCCCCCCACCTACCCCAATCACAGTACAGACAAGATGCCCCCCACCTACCCCTATTACAGTACAGACAAGATGCCCCCACCTACCCTTATCACAGGACAGGCAGTGAGATGCCCCTCTACCCACCCCAGGTTTGAAGCCAGTCCAAAAGGCTGGTTTAAGTTGCGATAATGCAGGCTCCGGGCAGGGTGATGAGTGAAGGAGTGGGGTGTGTATGTGTTAGAGTGAGCGTGTATGCATTAGAGAGAGTTTAAGTGTTGTTAGTGAGTGTGTATGTGTCAGAGTGAGTGAGTGTGTTGGAGTGGGGTGTGTATGTGTTGTTAGAGTGAGAGTGTATGTGTTAGAGAGAGTTTATGTGTTGTTAGTGAGTGTGTATGTGTTAGAGTGACTGTATGTGTCAGAGTGAGTGAGTGTGTTGGAGTGAGTGCGTATGTGTTGTTAGAGTGAGCGTGTATGCATTAGCGAGAGTTTGTGTGTTGTTAGTGAGTGTGTATGTGTTAGAGTGACTGTGTATGTGTTAGAGAAAGTATGTGTTATGTGAGTGAATGTATATGTGTTGTTAGAGTGAGTGTATGTCTTTTGTTACAGTGAGTTAGTGTATATTTGTGTTATAGTGAGTTAGTGTATATTTGTGTTGTTAGAGTGAGTTAGTGTATAGTTGTGTTGTTAGAGTGAGTTAGTGTATAGTTGTGTTGTTAGAGTGAGTTAGTGTATATTTGTGTTGTTAGAGTGAGTTAGTGTATATTTGTGTTGTTAGAGTGAGTTAGTGTATATTTGTGTTGTTAGAGTGAGTTAGTGTATAGTTGTGTTGTTAGAGTGAGTTAGTGTATATTTGTGTTGTTAGAGGGAGTGAGTGTATAGTTGTGTTGTTAGAGTGAGTTAGTGTATAGTTGTGTTGTTAGAGTGAGTTAGTGTATATTTGTGTTGTTAGAGTGAGTTAGTGTATAGTTGTGTTGTTAGAGTGAGTTAGTGTATAGTTGTGTTGTTAGAGGGAGTTAGTGTATATTTGTGTTGTTAGTGAGTTAGTGTATAGTTGTGTTGTTAGAGTGAGTTAGTGTATAGTTGTGTTGTTAGAGTGAGTTAGTGTATAGTTGTGTTGTTAGAGAGAGTTAGTGTATATTTGTGTTGTTAAAGAGTGAGTTAGTGTATATTTGTGTTGTTAGAGTGAGTTAGTGTATAGTTGTGTTGTTAGAGTGAGTTAGTGTATATTTGTGTTGTTAGAGTGAGTTAGTGTATAGTTGTGTTGTTAGAGTGAGTTAGTGTATATTTGTGTTGTTAGAGTGAGTTAGTGTATATTTGTGTTGTTAGAGTGAGTTAGTGTATAGTTGTGTTGTTAGAGTGAGTTAGTGTATATTTGTGTTGTTAGAGTGAGTTAGTGTATATTTGTGTTGTTAAAGAGTGAGTTAGTGTATATTTGTGTTGTTAGAGTGAGTTAGTGTATAGTTGTGTTAGAGTGAGTTAGTGTATATTTGTGTTGTTAGAGTGAGTTAGTGTATAGTTGTGTTGTTAGAGTGAGTTAGTGTATAGTTGTGTTGTTAGAGTGAGTTAGTGTATAGTTGTGTTGTTAGAGTGAGTTAGTGTATATTTGTGTTGTTAGAGTGAGTTAGTGTATAGTTGTGTTGTTAGAGTGAGTTAGTGTATAGTTGTGTTGTTAGAGTGAGTTAGTGTATATTTGTGTTGTTAGAGTGAGTTAGTGTATAGTTGTGTTGTTAGAGTGAGTTAGTGTATATTTGTGTTGTTAGAGTGAGTTAGTGTATAGTTGTGTTGTTAGAGTGAGTTAGTGTATATTTGTGTTGTTAGAGTGAGTTAGTGTATATTTGTGTTATTATAGTGAGTTAGTGTATATTTGTGTTGTTAGAGTGAGTTAGTGTATAGTTGTGTTGTTAGAGTGAGTTAGTGTATAGTTGTGTTGTTAGAGAGAGTTAGTGTATAGTTGTGTTGTTAGAGTGAGTTAGTGTATAGTTGTGTTGTTAGAGTGAGTTAGTGTATAGTTGTGTTGTTAGAGTGAGTTAGTGTATAGTTGTGTTGTTAGAGTGAGTTAGTGTATATTTGTGTTGTTAGTGAGTTAGTGTATATTTGTGTTGTTAGAGTGAGTTAGTGTATAGTTGTGTTGTTAGAGTGAGTTAGTGTATATTTGTGTTGTTAGAGTGAGTTAGTGTATAGTTGTGTTGTTAGAGTGAGTTAGTGTATAGTTGTGTTGTTAGAGTGAGTTAGTGTATAGTTGTGTTGTTAGAGTGAGTTAGTGTATAGTTGTGTTGTTAGAGGGAGTTAGTGTATATTTGTGTTGTTAGAGGGAGTTAGTGTATATTTGTGTTGTTAGAGTGAGTTAGTGTATATTTGTGTTGTTAGAGTGAGTTAGTGTATATTTGTGTTATTATAGTGAGTTAGTGTATATTTGTGTTATTATAGTGAGTTAGTGTATATTTGTGTTATTATAGTGAGTTAGTGTATAGTTGTGTTGTTAGAGTGAGTTAGTGTATAGTTGTGTTGTTAGAGTGAGTTAGTGTATAGTTGTGTTGTTAGAGTGAGTTAGTGTATAGTTGTGTTGTTAGAGTGAGTTAGTGTATATTTGTGTTGTTAGAGTGAGTTAGTGTATAGTTGTGTTGTTAGAGTGAGTTAGTGTATATTTGTGTTGTTAGAGTGAGTTAGTGTATAGTTGTGTTGTTAGAGTGAGTTAGTGTATATTTGTGTTATTATAGTGAGTTAGTGTATATTTGTGTTGTTAGAGTGAGTTAGTGTATAGTTGTGTTGTTAGAGTGAGTTAGTGTATAGTTGTGTTGTTAGAGTGAGTTAGTGTATAGTTGTGTTGTTAGAGTGAGTTAGTGTATAGTTGTGTTGTTAGAGTGAGTTAGTGTATATTTGTGTTGTTAGAGTGAGTTAGTGTATATTTGTGTTGTTAGAGTGAGTTAGTGTATATTTGTGTTGTTAGAGTGAGTTAGTGTATAGTTGTGTTGTTAGAGTGAGTTAGTGTATATTTGTGTTGTTAGAGTGAGTTAGTGTATAGTTGTGTTGTTAGAGTGAGTTAGTGTATAGTTGTGTTGTTAGAGTGAGTTAGTGTATAGTTGTGTTGTTAGAGTGAGTTAGTGTATAGTTGTGTTGTTAGAGTGAGTTAGTGTATATTTGTGTTGTTAGAGTGAGTTAGTGTATAGTTGTGTTGTTAGAGTGAGTTAGTGTATAGTTGTGTTGTTAGAGTGAGTTAGTGTATAGTTGTGTTGTTAGAGTGAGTTAGTGTATAGTTGTGTTGTTAGAGTGAGTTAGTGTATAGTTGTGTTGTTAGAGTGAGTTAGTGTATAGTTGTGTTGTTAGAGTGAGTTAGTGTATAGTTGTGTTGTTAGAGTGAGTTAGTGTATATTTGTGTTGTTAGAGTGAGTTAGTGTATATTTGTGTTGTTAGAGTGAGTTAGTGTATATTTGTGTTATTATAGTGAGTTAGTGTATATTTGTGTTGTTAGAGTGAGTTAGTGTATAGTTGTGTTGTTAGAGTGAGTTAGTGTATAGTTGTGTTGTTAGAGTGAGTTAGTGTATAGTTGTGTTGTTAGAGTGAGTTAGTGTATAGTTGTGTTGTTAGAGTGAGTTAGTGTATAGTTGTGTTGTTAGAGTGAGTTAGTGTATAGTTGTGTTGTTAGAGTGAGTTAGTGTATAGTTGTGTTGTTAGAGTGAGTTAGTGTATAGTTGTGTTGTTAGAGTGAGTTAGTGTATAGTTGTGTTGTTAGAGTGAGTTAGTGTATAGTTGTGTTGTTAGAGTGAGTTAGTGTATATTTGTGTTGTTAGAGTGAGTTAGTGTATAGTTGTGTTGTTAGAGTGAGTTAGTGTATAGTTGTGTTGTTAGAGTGAGTTAGTGTATAGTTGTGTTGTTAGAGTGAGTTAGTGTATAGTTGTGTTGTTAGAGTGAGTTAGTGTATAGTTGTGTTGTTAGAGTGAGTTAGTGTATATTTGTGTTGTTAGAGTGAGTTAGTGTATATTTGTGTTGTTAGAGTGAGTTAGTGTATATTTGTGTTATTATAGTGAGTTAGTGTATATTTGTGTTGTTAGAGTGAGTTAGTGTATAGTTGTGTTGTTAGAGTGAGTTAGTGTATAGTTGTGTTGTTATAGTGAGTTAGTGTATATTTGTGTTGTTAGAGTGAGTTAGTGTATATTTGTGTTGTTAGAGGGAGTGAGTGTATAGTTGTGTTGTTAGAGTGAGTTAGTGTATAGTTGTGTTGTTAGAGTGAGTTAGTGTATATTTGTGTTGTTAGAGTGAGTTAGTGTATAGTTGTGTTGTTAGAGTGAGTTAGTGTATATTTGTGTTGTTAGAGTGAGTTAGTGTATAGTTGTGTTGTTAGAGTGAGTTAGTGTATAGTTGTGTTGTTATAGTGAGTTAGTGTATATTTGTGTTGTTAGAGTGAGTTAGTGTATATTTGTGTTGTTAGAGTGAGTTAGTGTATAGTTGTGTTGTTAGAGTGAGTTAGTGTATATTTGTGTTGTTAGAGTGAGTTAGTGTATAGTTGTGTTGTTAGAGTGAGTTAGTGTATAGTTGTGTTGTTAGAGTGAGTTAGTGTATAGTTGTGTTGTTAGAGTGAGTTAGTGTATAGTTGTGTTGTTAGAGTGAGTTAGTGTATAGTTGTGTTGTTAGAGTGAGTTAGTGTATATTTGTGTTGTTAGAGTGAGTTAGTGTATATTTGTGTTGTTAGAGTGAGTTAGTGTATAGTTGTGTTGTTAGAGTGAGTTAGTGTATATTTGTGTTGTTAGAGTGAGTTAGTGTATATTTGTGTTGTTAGAGTGAGTTAGTGTATATTTGTGTTGTTAGAGTGAGTTAGTGTATATTTGTGTTGTTAGTGAGTTAGTGTATATTTGTGTTGTTAGTGAGTTAGTGTATAGTTGTGTTGTTAGAGGGAGTTAGTGTATAGTTGTGTTGTTAGAGTGAGTTAGTGTATATTTGTGTTGTTAGAGTGAGTTAGTGTATATTTGTGTTGTTAGAGTGAGTTAGTGTATAGTTGTGTTGTTAGAGTGAGTTAGTGTATAGTTGTGTTGTTAGAGTGAGTTAGTGTATAGTTGTGTTGTTAGAGTGAGTTAGTGTATAGTTGTGTTGTTAGAGTGAGTTAGTGTATAGTTGTGTTGTTAGAGTGAGTTAGTGTATATTTGTGTTGTTAGAGTGAGTTAGTGTATAGTTGTGTTGTTAGAGTGAGTTAGTGTATATTTGTGTTGTTAGAGTGAGTTAGTGTATAGTTGTGTTGTTAGAGGGAGTTAGTGTATAGTTGTGTTGTTAGAGTGAGTTAGTGTATATTTGTGTTGTTAGAGTGAGTTAGTGTATATTTGTGTTGTTAGAGTGAGTTAGTGTATATTTGTGTTGTTAGAGTGAGTTAGTGTATATTTGTGTTGTTAGAGTGAGTTAGTGTATAGTTGTGTTGTTAGAGTGAGTTAGTGTATATTTGTGTTATTATAGTGAGTTAGTGTATAGTTGTGTTGTTAGAGTGAGTTAGTGTATATTTGTGTTGTTAGAGTGAGTTAGTGTATATTTGTGTTGTTAGAGTGAGTTAGTGTATAGTTGTGTTGTTAGAGTGAGTTAGTGTATATTTGTGTTGTTAGAGTGAGTTAGTGTATATTTGTGTTGTTAGAGTGAGTTAGTGTATAGTTGTGTTGTTAGAGTGAGTTAGTGTATAGTTGTGTTGTTAGAGTGAGTTAGTGTATAGTTGTGTTGTTAGAGTGAGTTAGTGTATAGTTGTGTTGTTAGAGTGAGTTAGTGTATAGTTGTGTTGTTAGAGTGAGTTAGTGTATAGTTGTGTTGTTAGAGTGAGTTAGTGTATATTTGTGTTGTTAGAGTGAGTTAGTGTATAGTTGTGTTGTTAGAGTGAGTTAGTGTATAGTTGTGTTGTTAGAGTGAGTTAGTGTATAGTTGTGTTGTTAGAGTGAGTTAGTGTATAGTTGTGTTGTTAGAGTGAGTTAGTGTATAGTTGTGTTGTTAGAGTGAGTTAGTGTATATTTGTGTTGTTAGAGTGAGTTAGTGTATAGTTGTGTTGTTAGAGTGAGTTAGTGTATAGTTGTGTTGTTAGAGTGAGTTAGTGTATAGTTGTGTTGTTAGAGGGAGTTAGTGTATAGTTGTGTTGTTAGAGTGAGTTAGTGTATATTTGTGTTGTTAGAGTGAGTTAGTGTATATTTGTGTTGTTAGAGTGAGTTAGTGTATATTTGTGTTGTTAGAGTGAGTTAGTGTATAGTTGTGTTGTTAGAGTGAGTTAGTGTATATTTGTGTTATTATAGTGAGTTAGTGTATATTTGTGTTATTATAGTGAGTTAGTGTATAGTTGTGTTGTTAGAGTGAGTTAGTGTATAGTTGTGTTGTTATAGTGAGTTAGTGTATAGTTGTGTTGTTAGAGTGAGTTAGTGTATAGTTGTGTTGTTAGAGTGAGTTAGTGTATATTTGTGTTGTTAGTGAGTTAGTGTATATTTGTGTTGTTAGAGTGAGTTAGTGTATATTTGTGTTGTTAGTGAGTTAGTGTATAGTTGTGTTGTTAGAGTGAGTTAGTGTATAGTTGTGTTGTTAGAGTGAGTTAGTGTATATTTGTGTTGTTAGAGTGAGTTAGTGTATATTTGTGTTGTTAGAGTGAGTTAGTGTATAGTTGTGTTGTTAGAGTGAGTTAGTGTATATTTGTGTTATTATAGTGAGTTAGTGTATATTTGTGTTGTTAGAGTGAGTTAGTGTATATTTGTGTTGTTAGAGTGAGTTAGTGTATATTTGTGTTGTTAGTGAGTTAGTGTATAGTTGTGTTGTTAGAGTGAGTTAGTGTATAGTTGTGTTGTTAGAGTGAGTTAGTGTATAGTTGTGTTGTTAGAGGGAGTTAGTGTATAGTTGTGTTGTTAGAGGGAGTTAGTGTATAGTTGTGTTGTTAGAGGGAGTTAGTGTATAGTTGTGTTGTTAGAGGGAGTTAGTGTATAGTTGTGTTGTTAGAGTGAGTGTATATCTTTCGTGTGAGTGAGTGTGTCGGTGTGTAATTCGGTTTAATTATCAGTCGGTTGTCCCCGACCATCACCCCGGGACAGAGCGCTCAGCTCAATGTCCCCGGCCTCAATGGTCCGTGTAACCGGAAGTGGTCTGCCGGCTCTTGCTTTCAGGAACTACATTACCCTGTATGCTTTGCGGGTTTACCAGGGAACTTCCGGTTTGTGCCTTGTGACTTTTCTGCCTCCGAGGTGAGTTTGAGTCGAAGGGAAGCTGCAGAGTTCGCTATGTGTATTCACTCACTCACTGAGTGCCCACTGCCTGTCGCCCAACCACCCACTCACTGAGTTCCCACTGCCTAACCACCTCCCACCCACTCACTGAGTGCCCACTGCCTGTCCAGCTCCCACCCACTCACTGAGTGCCCACTGCCTGTCCACCTCCCACCCAGTCAATGAGTGCCCACTGCCTGTCCACCACCCAGTCAATGAATGCCCACTGCCTGCCCCCCCCCCACTCACTCAGTGCTCACTGGCTGTCCCCCACACATTCTGTGCCCGTGGGGTGTACTCGCCCGGCACTGAGTGACATTCTCTGCCTGCGGAGTGTGCTCGCCCGGCACTGAGTGACATTCTCTGCCCGCGGGGTGTACTCGCCCGGCACTGAGTGACATTCTCTGCCTGCGGGGTGTGCTCGCCCGGCACTGAGTGACATTCTCTGCCCGCGGGATGTACTCGCCCGGCACTGAGTGACATTCTCTGCCCGCAGGGTGTACTCGCCCGGCACTGAGTGACATTCTCTGCCCTCGTGGTGTACTCGCCCGGCACTGAGTGACATTCTCTGCCTGCGGGGTGTACTCGCCCGGCACTGAGTGACATTCTCTGCCCTCGTGGTGTACTCGCCCGGCACTGAGTGACATTCTCTGCCTGCGGGGTGTACTCCCCCGGCACTGAGTGACATTCTCTGCCTGCGGGGTGTACTCCCCCTACACTGAGTGACATTCTCTGCCTGCGGGGTGTACTCCCCCTGCACTGAGTGACATTCTCTGCCTGCGGGGTGTACTCCCCCGGCACTGAGTGACATTCTCTGCCTGCGTGGGTGTACTCGCCCGGCACTGAGTGACATTCTCTGCCTGCGGGGTGTACTCGCCCGGCACTGAGTGACATTCTCTGCCTGCAGGGTGTACTCGCCCGGCACTGAGTGACATTCTCTGCCTGCGGGGTGTACTTGCCTGGCACTGAGTGACATTCTGTGCCCGCGCGGGGGGGGGTACTCGTTCAGCACGTGTGAGCCGCGGGTGTACTCTGTGACGTGTAATGAGAGCTCTCTCCTGGCGCAGGGGATGGCCGCACTGTGGAGGGGGTATCAGAAGCTGCTGGCGTTACATCCATGGAAAGTCCAGATTATAACAGCAGGTGATGTCAGCAGAGATTATTATTTTATTTATTAGTAGTATTATTATTTTATCATTAGTAGTATTTTATTTTGTTTTATTATTAGTAGTAGTATTTTATTGATTATTTTTATTAGTAATAATATTTTATTAGTAGTATTATTTTATTTTTTATTTATTATTAGTGATGTTTTATTAGTAGTAGTTTATTTTGTATTTATTATTTTTTTATTAGTAGTATTTTATTTTGTGTTTTATTATTAGTAGTAGGATTTTATTGATTATTATTAGTAATATTATTTTATTAGTAATAGTAGGATTTTATTATTATTAGTAATATTATTTTATTTATTTTGTATTATTAGTAATATTATTTTATTAGTAGTATTTTATTTTGTATTTTATTATTAGTAGTAGGATTTTATTTATTTTGTATTATTAGTAATATTATTTTATTAGTAATAGTAGGATTTTATTATTATTAGTAATATTATTTTATTTATTTTGTATTATTAGTAATATTATTTTATTAGTAGTATTTTATTTTGTATTTTATTATTAGTAGTAGGATTTTATTGATTATTATTATTAATATTATTTTATTATTAGTAGGATTTTGATTATTATTAGTAATATTATTTTATTAGTAGTATATTTTATTTTGTATTAGTGATATTATTTTATTAGTAGTATTATTTTATTTTGTATTTTATTAGTAGTAGTAGGGTTTTATTGATTATTATTAGTAATATGATTTTATTAGTAGTATATCATTTTATTTTGTATGTATTATTAGTAGTATCATTATTTTATTTTTAGTAGTATTATTAGTAGCAATATTTTATTTTTTGCTATTATTACTAGTATTATGGTATTTTATTTTTAGAACCCCTTAATAACACAGCAATTTTTTTTCTCTTTGTACCCCTGCCACGGGTTGTAACATTCTGGAATTTTCTTCTCTCTCGGTTACTGACCCCGCACCGTGATAGATTGTTTTTCAGAAACCATTATTAATTATACATGTATACATTACAACCCTGCTATACCAAGGCATACCATTGGGGGCGCTGTGTGTGTCAGTAATATAGAGATTACAGCCCCGCTATCCCAAGATATACCAATGGGGGCGCTGTGTGTCCGTAATATACACATTACGGCCCACTATCTCAAGACATACCAATGGAGGCGCTGTGTGTGTCAGTAATATACACATTACGGCCCACTATCTCAAGACATACCAATGGGGGCGCTGTGTGTCCGTAATACACACATTAGGGCCCACTATCTCAAGACATACCAATGGAGGCGCTGTGTGTGTCAGTAATATACACATTACGGCCCGCTATCCCAAGACATACCAATGGGGGCGCTGTGTGTCAGTAATACACACATTACGGCCCAGCTATCCCAAGACATACCAATGGGGGCGCTGTGTGTGAGTAACACACACATTACGGCCCCGCTATCCCAAGGCACACCATTGGGGGCGCTGTGTGTCCGTAATATACACATTACGGCCCGCTATCCCAAGGCACACCATTGGGGGTGCTCTGTGTCACTAATATACATATTACAGCCCGCTATCCCAAGACATACCAATGGGGGCGCTGTGTGTCAGTAATATACACATTACGGCCTGCTATCCCAAGACATACCAATGTTGGCGCTGTGTGTCCGTAATATACACATTACGGGCCGCTATCCCAAGACATACCACTGGGGGTGCTGTGTGTCAGTAATACACCCATTACAGCCTGCTATCCCAAGGCATACCCATTGGTATGTCTTGGGAAAGCAGAGGTGTAATGTGTGTATTACTGACACACAGCGCCCCCAGTGGTATGTCTTGGGATAGCGGGCTGTAATGTGTGTATTACTGACACACAGTGCCCCCAGTGGTATGTCTTGGGATAGCGGGCTGTAATGTGTATATTACTGACACACAGTGCCCCCAGTGGTATGTCTTGGGATAGAAGGGCCGTAATGTGTATATTACGGACACACAGCGCCCCCATTGATATGTTTTGGGGTAGCAGGCTGTAATGTGTATATTACTGACACACAGCGCCCCCAGTGGTATGTCTTGGGATAGCAGGCTGTAATGTGTGTATTACTGACACACAGCGCCCCCATTGGTATGTTTTGGGATAGCAGGCTGTAATGTGTGTATTACTGACACACAGCCCCCAGTGGTATGTTTTGGGATAGCAGGCTGTAATGTGTGTATTACTGACACACAGCGCCCCCATTGGTATGTCTTGGGAAAGCAGAGGTGTAATGTGTGTATTACTGACACACAGCGCCCCCAGTGGTATGTCTTGGGATAGCGGGCTGTAATGTGTGTATTACTGACACACAGTGCCCCCAGTGGTATGTCTTGGGATAGCAGGCTGTAATGTGTATATTACTGACACACAGTGCCCCCAGTGGTATGTCTTGGGATAGCAGGGCCGTAATGTGTATATTACGGACACACAGCGCCCCCATTGATATGTTTTGGGATAGCAGGCTGTAATGTGTATATTACTGACACACAGCGCCCCCAGTGGTATGTCTTGGGATAGCAGGCTGTAATGTGTGTATTACTGACACACAGCGCCCCCATTGGTATGTTTTGGGATAGCAGGCTGTAATGTGTGTATTACTGACACACAGCCCCCAGTGGTATGTTTTGGGATAGCAGGCTGTAATGTGTGTATTACTGACACACAGCGCCCCCATTGGTATGTCTTGGGAAAGCAGAGGTGTAATGTGTGTATTACTGACACACAGCGCCCCCAGTGGTATGTCTTGGGATAGCGGGCTGTAATGTGTGTATTACTGACACACAGTGCCCCCAGTGGTATGTCTTGGGATAGCAGGCTGTAATGTGTATATTACTGACACACAGTGCCCCCAGTGGTATGTCTTGGGATAGCAGGGCCGTAATGTGTATATTACGGACACACAGCGCCCCCATTGATATGTTTTGGGATAGCAGGCTGTAATATGTATATTACGGACACACAGCGCCCCCAGTGGTATGTCTTGGGATAGCGGGCTGTAATGTGTGTATTACTGACACACAGTGCCCCCAGTGGTATGTCTTGGGATAGCAGGCTGTAATGTGTATATTACTGACACACAGCGCCCCCAGTGGTATGTCTTGGGATAGCAGGCTGTAATGTGTATATTACTTACACACAGCACCCCCAGTGGTATGTCTTGGGATAGCAGGCTGTAATGTGTGTATTACTGACACACAGCGCCCCCATTGGTATGTTTTGGGATAGCAGGCTGTAATGTGTGTATTACTGACACACAGCCCCCAGTGGTATGTTTTGGGATAGCAGGCTGTAATGTGTGTATTACTGACACACAGCGCCCCCATTGGTATGTCTTGGGATAGTGGGGCTGTAATGTGTATATTACTGACACACAGCGCCCCCAGTGGTATGTCTTGGGATAGCAGGGCTTTAAGACATGTTACTGTGTGTAAGGGCAACACAGAGTCCCCCTTGTCATCACCGTATGTTCTCTCTCTCAGGGTCCCTTGTTGGGGTCGGTGATGTCATTTCCCAGCAGCTGTTGGAGAGGAGAGGTCTGAGAAACCACAACGTGGGCAGAACAGTTAGAATGATGGGAGTTGGATTCTGTTTAGTGGTAATGTATCTCTTCACCTATCACAGTAATTTTTGTCTGCTTTATTTCCTCCCTCTTGTTTATTGTTGCCCTGTCTTTGTGCCCCCCAGGGCCCCGTGATCGGGGGATGGTACAAGGTTTTAGATCGTCTAGTTCCGGGGAGCAGTAAGTCAGTGGCACTGAAGAAAATGCTTCTGGACCAGGTAATAAACCCTGAGAGAGGGGCAGACTCCACACCCTATAGCTCCCTTCTGGCTATGTTGCCCTGCAGTGGGAGGGGCATACTCCGTGTACCTGTATTATACTCAGTGCCGTACTCTCCGCAGGGTGCGTTTGCTCCGTGCTTTCTTGGTTGTTTCCTTTCTGTTGTTTCTGCTCTGAACGGACTCTCCACAGAGGAAATCTGGGGCAAATTAAAGAGGGTGAGTGGCCATAATTTGTGAATCTGCTATGGATACAGAGTGAGTAATGGAGGGTGACTGGGGTGGGGTTGGGGGACTAAAACAGATGGTGAAATGGCGGTGGGGTGGTATGGACTGGGTAATGAGGGTGTAGGGGGTAATACAGGCTGTGTAATTACAGGGACAGGTGAGGGGCCCCTGCTCAGATATTACAGGGACAGGTGAGTGGCCCCTGCTCAGATATTACAGGGACAGATGAGGGGCCCCTGCTCAGATATTACAGGGACAGGTGAGGGGCCCCTGCTCAGATATTACAGGGACAGGTGAGGGGCCCCTGCTCAGATATTACAGGGACAGGCGAGGGGCCTCTGCTCAGATATTACAGGGACAGGTGAGGGGCCCCTGCTCAGATATTACAGAGACAGGTGAGGGGCCCCTGCTCAGATATTACAGGGACAGGTGAGGGGCCCCTGCTCAGATATTACAGGGACAGGTGAGGGGCCCCTGCTCAGATATTACAGGGACAGGTGAGGGGCCCCTGCTCAGATATTACAGGGACAGGCGAGGGGCCCCTGCTCAGATATTACAGGGACAGGTGAGGGGCCCCTGCTCAGATATTACAGGGACAGGCGAGGGGCCCCTGCTCAGATATAACAGAGACAGGCGAGGGGCCCCTGCGCAGATATTACAGGGACAGGCGAGGGGCCTCTGCTCAGATATTACAGGAACAGGTGAGGGGCCCCTGCTCAGATATTACAGGAACAGGTGAGGGGCCCCTGCTCAGATATTACAGGGACAGGTGAGGGGCCCCTGCTCAGATATTACAGGAACAGGTGAGGGGCCCCTGCTCAGATATTACAGGGACAGGTGAGGAGCCCCTGCTCAGATATTACAGGGACAGGTGAGGGGCCCCTGCTCGCGTACCCCTGTGTTATGCAGTTATTGTTTGTTTTTCAGGATTATAAGGACGCTCTGATCACCAATTATTATGTGAGTTTCTGCAGTGAATTATTTCTGCCCCGTGCTCTGTGGTGTGTGATGTCATCAGGTTGGGGTCAAACGAGGACTTTCATAGACCGGACATCCCATTACTCTGCACTATAATGCGTGTGTTCCTCCTGTTACCCCGCCCAGTGCCCTTTATTCCCCTGTTACCCCGCCCAGTGCCCTTAATTCCCCTGTTACCCCGCCTAGTGCCCTTAATTCCCCTGTTACCCCGCACATGTGCCCTTAATCCCCCTGTTACTCCGCCCACGTGCCCTTATTCCTCTTTGTTACCCAGCCTACGTGCCCTTTATCCTCCTGTTACCCCGCCCACATGCCTTTTATCCTCCTGTTACCCCACCCACGTGCCCTTAATCCTCCTGTTACCCAACCACGTGCCGTTATTCCTCCTGTTACCCTGCCCACATGCCCTTAATCCTCCTGTTACCCCACTCACGTGCCCTTATTCCTCCTGTTACCCCACCCACGTACCCTTATTCCTCCTGTTACCCCATCTACGCCTCATTATACAGGTAATATGTTTATATGAACTGTAACTCACCACATTGCGGGCACTTGTTTTTGTCACAGATCTGGCCGGCGGTGCAGATAGCCAACTTCTACTTTATCCCGTTATACCACCGGTAGGTGGACTGTGTGATGTATTGTCTGCTCTCTCCTGCCGCGGTGTTTTGTGTAACCGTTTCTGGGTTTATTGCCTGCTCTCTCCTGCCGCGGTGTTTTGTGTAACCGTTTCTGGGTTTATTGCCTGCTCTCCCCCGCCGCGGTGTTATGTGTAACTGTTTCCGGGTTTATTGTCTGCTCTCCCCTGCCGTGGTGTTATGTGTAACCGTTTCCGGGTTTATTGTCTGCTCTCTCCTGCCGCGGTGTTATGTGTAACCGTTTCCGGGTTTATTGTCTGCTCTCTCCTGCCGCGGTGTTTTGTGTAACCGTTTCTGGGTTTATTGCCTGCTCTCCCCCGCCGCGGTGTTATGTGTAACTGTTTCCGGGTTTATTGTCTGCTCTCCCCTGCCGTGGTGTTATGTGTAACCGTTTCCGGGTTTATTGTCTGCTCTCTCCTGCCGCGGTGTTATGTGTAACCGTTTCTGGGTTTATTGCCTGCTCTCCCCCGCCGCGGTGTTATGTGTAACCGTTTCCGGGTTTATTGTCTGCTCTCCCCTGCCGCGGTGTTATGTGTAACCGTTTCTGGGTTTATTGTCTGCTCTCCCCTGCCGCGGTGTTTTGTGTAACCGTTTCCGGGTTTATTGTCTGCTCTCCCCTGCCGCGGTGTTATGTGTAACCGTTTCTGGGTTTATTGTCTGCTCTCTCCTGCCGCGGTGTTATGTGTAACCGTTTCTGGGTTTATTGTCTGCTCTCTCCTGCCGCGGTGTTATGTGTAACCGTTTCTGGGTTTATTGTCTGCTCTCTCCTGCCGCGGTGTTATGTGTAACCGTTTCCGGGTTTATTGTCTGCTCTCCCCTGCCGCGGTGTTATGTGTAACCGTTTCCGGGTTTATTGTCTGCTCTCCCCTGCCGCGGTGTTATGTGTAACCGTTTCTGGGTTTATTGTCTGCTCTCCCCTGCCGCGGTGTTATGTGTAACCGTTTCTGGGTTTATTGTCTGCTCTCCCCTGCCGCGGTGTTATGTGTAACCGTTTCCGGGTTTATTGTCTGCTCTCTCCTGCCGTGGTGTTATGTGTAACCATTTCTGGGTTTATTGTCTGCTCTCCCCTGCTGCGGTGTTATGTGTAACCGTTTCCGGGTTTATTGTCTGCTCTCCCCTGCCGCGGTGTTATGTGTAACCGTTTCCGGGGTTTATTGTCTGCTCTCCCCTGCCACGGTGTTATGTGTAACCGTTTCCGGGTTTATTGTCTGCTCTCCCCTGCTGTGGTGTTATGTGTAACCGTTTCCGGCTTTATTGTCTGCTCTCCCCTGCCGCGGTGTTATGTGTAACCGTTTCTGGGTTTATTGTCTGCTCTCCCCTGCCGCGGTGTTATGTGTAACCGTTTCCGGGTTTATTGTCTGCTCTCCCCTGCCGTGGTGTTTTGTGTAACCGTTTCTGGGTTTATTGTCTGCTCTCCCCTGCCGCGGTGTTATGTGTAACCGTTTCCGGGTTTATTGTCTGCTCTCCCCTGCCGTGGTGTTTTGTGTAACCGTTTCTGGGTTTATTGTCTGCTCTCCCCTGCCGCGGTGTTATGTGTAACCGTTTCTGGGTTTGTCTGCTCTCCCCTGCCGCGGTGTTTTGTGTAACTGTTTCCGGGTTTATTTTCTGCTCTCCCCTGCCGCGGTGTTATGTGTAACCGTTTCTGGGTTTATTGTCTGCTCTCTCCTGCCGCGGTGTTATGTGTAACCGTTTCCGGGTTTATTGTCTGCTCTCTCCTGCCGCGGTGTTATGTGTAACCGTTTCTGGGTTTATTGTCTGCTCTCTCCTGCCGCGGTGTTATGTGTAACCGTTTCTAGGTTTATTGTCTGCTCTCTCCTGCCGCGGTGTTATGTGTAACCGTTTCCGGGTTTATTGTCTGCTCTCCCCTGCCGCGGTGTTATGTGTAACTGTTTCTGGGTTTATTGTCTGCTCTCCCCTGCCGCGGTGTTATGTGTAACCATTTCTGGGTTTATTGTCTGCTCTCCCCTGCCGCGGTGTTATGTGTAACCGTTTCCGGGTTTATTGTCTGCTCTCTCCTGCCGCGGTGTTATGTGTAACCATTTCTGGGTTTATTGTCTGCTCTCCCCTGCCGCGGTGTTATGTGTAACCGTTTCCGGGTTTATTGTCTGCTCTCCCCTGCCGCGGTGTTATGTGTAACCGTTTCTGGGTTTATTGTCTGCTCTCCCCTGCCGCGGTGTTATGTGTAACCGTTTCTGGGTTTATTGTCTGCTCTCCCCTGCCGTGGTGTTATGTGTAACAGTTTCCGGGTTTATTTTCTGCTCTCCCCTGCCGCGGTGTTATGTGTAACCGTTTCCGGGTTTATTGTCTGCTCTCTCCTGCCGCGGTGTTATGTGTAACCGTTTCCGGGTTTATTGTCTGCTCTCCCCTGCCGCGGTGTTATGTGTAACCGTTTCCCGGTTTATTGTCTGCTCTCCCCTGCCGCGGTGTTATGTGTAACCGTTTCTGGGTTTATTGTCTGCTCTCCCCTGCTGCGGTGTTATGTGTAACCGTTTCTGGGTTTATTGTCTGCTCTCCCCTGCCGCGTTGTTATGTGTAACCGTTTCCGGGTTTATTGTCTGCTGTCCCCTGCCGCGGTGTTATGTGTAACCGTTTCTGGGTTTATTGTCTTCTCCCCTGCCGCGGTGTTATGTGTAACCGTTTCCCGGTTTATTGTCTGCTCTCCCCTGCCGCGGTGTTATGTGTAACCGTTTCTGGGTTTATTGTCTGCTCTCCCCTGCCGCGGTGTTATGTGTAACCGTTTCTAGGTTTATTGTCTGCTCTCCCCTGCCGCGGTGTTATGTGTAACCGTTTCAGGGTTTATTGTCTGCTCTCCCCTGCCGTGGTGTTATGTGTAACCGTTTCTAGGTTTATTGTCTGCTCTCCCCTGCCGCGGTGTTATGTGTAACCGTTTCCGGGTTTATTGTCTGCTCTCTCCTGCCGCGGTGTTATGTGTAACCGTTTCCGGGTTTATTGTCTGCTCTCCCCTGCCGCGGTGTTATGTGTAACCATTTCTGGGTTTATTGTCTGCTCTCCCCTGCCGCGGTGTTATGTGTAACCGTTTCAGGGTTTATTGTCTGCTCTCCCCTGCCGCGGTGTTATGTGTAACCGTTTCTGGGTTTATTGTCTGCTCTCCCCTGCCGCGGTGTTATGTGTAACCGTTTCTGGGTTTATTGTCTGCTCTCTCCTGCCGCGGTGTTATGTGTAACCGTTTCTGGGTTTATTGTCTGCTCTCTCCTGCCGCGGTGTTATGTGTAACCGTTTCCGGGATTTATTGTCTGCTCTCCCCTGCCACGGTGTTATGTGTAACCGTTTCTGGGTTTATTGTCTGCTCTCTCCTGCCGCGGTGTTATGTGTAACCGTTTCCGCGTTTATTGTCTGCTCTCCCCTGCTGTGGTGTTATGTGTAACCGTTTCCGGCTTTATTGTCTGCTCTCCCCTGCCGCGGTGTTATGTGTAACCGTTTCTGGGTTTATTGTCTGCCCTTCCCTGCCGCGGTGTTATGTGTAAGCGTTTCCGGGTTTATTGTCTGCTCTCCCCTGCCGCGGTGTTATGTGTAACCGTTTCTGGGTTTATTGTCTGCTCTCTCCTGCCGCGGTGTTATGTGTAACCGTTTCTGGGTTTATTGTCTGCTCTCCCCTGCCGCGGTGTTATGTGTAACCGTTTCTGGGTTTATTGTCTGCTCTCCCCTGCCGCGCTGTTATGTGTAACCGTTTCTGGGTTTATTGTCTGCTCTCTCCTGCCGCGGTGTTATGTGTAACCGTTTCTGGGTTTATTGTCTGCTCTCTCCTGCCGCGGTGTTATGTGTAACCGTTTCCGGGATTTATTGTCTGCTCTCCCCTGCCACGGTGTTATGTGTAACCGTTTCTGGGTTTATTGTCTGCTCTCTCCTGCCGCGGTGTTATGTGTAACCGTTTCCGCGTTTATTGTCTGCTCTCCCCTGCTGTGGTGTTATGTGTAACCGTTTCCGGCTTTATTGTCTGCTCTCCCCTGCCGCGGTGTTATGTGTAACCGTTTCTGGGTTTATTGTCTGCCCTTCCCTGCCGCGGTGTTATGTGTAAGCGTTTCCGGGTTTATTGTCTGCTCTCCCCTGCCGCGGTGTTATGTGTAACCGTTTCTGGGTTTATTGTCTGCTCTCTCCTGCCGCGGTGTTATGTGTAACCGTTTCTGGGTTTATTGTCTGCTCTCCCCTGCCGCGGTGTTATGTGTAACCGTTTCTGGGTTTATTGTCTGCTCTCCCCTGCCGCGGTGTTTTGTGTAACCGTTTCTGGGTTTATTGTCTGCTCTCCCCCGCTGTGGTGTTTTGTGTAACCGTTTCCGGGTTTATTGTCTGCTCTCCCCTGCCGCGGTGTTATGTGTAACCGTTTCTGGGTTTATTGTCTTCTCTCCTGCCGCGGTGTTATGTGTAACCGTTTCCGGGTTTATTGTCTGCTCTCCCCCGCTGTGGTGTTTTGTGTAACCGTTTCCGGGTTTATTGTCTGCTCTCCCCCGCTGCGGTGTTTTGTGTAACCGTTTCTGGGTTTCTGACGTCTTTTCTCGCTGTAGGTTGGCTGTCGTACAGTGTGTGGCAATTATCTGGAACTCGTATCTCTCTTGGAAAGCGAACAAGGCCTAGACCAGTGCGAAGCCTTCCGGAAATAGAAGAAGAAGAAATCCTTTGGTCCATAACGTGTTGGTTGAAGCCCAGTCTTTCTGATCTGGTCTCCTTCCGTGTGCAGATTTCTACCTCAGTGACCCGGGATTTGCCTGCGGCCGGGGCAGGAGTAGCGTCTTGTACTTTATATTCCGTCTGTTTTGCCCTCAAGGCTCTGCTGTGATCACAAAACGCTGTGAAATGTTTTTTTTATTTCAGGCTCTGCCGTCCCGAAGCCTCCTGACTCGTAGCCCCCGTTACTGGGTCCACAAATAAAATGGCTTCTCCACCAGTCCGTACACAATATGAATTCCCACGCCGTCTGACCTGAGCTGCTGATACTGAAAGCGACCCCCCAAATTAACACTATAAAGCGGGGAGTAAACTGGTGGCTGAGAGGGGCAAAGCAAGGAGCAAACTGAGGGGGACACGGGTGTAAAGGGGAGGAAGACTGGGGTAAAGGATGTAAAACATGAGGCAGGGTGAGGAGAATAAAGCATGGGGCAGGGTGAGGGGGTGAGGAGGGTAAAGCGGGGAGCAGACTCTGAGGGTTAGTAGTGTAAAGCATGAGGTAGACCGTGGGGTTGAGGGGGTAAAATATGGGGCAGACTAAGGGGGTAAAGTTGGAGCAGACTGGGGGGATGAGGATGTAAAGCGGGGCAGCAGTCTGATGGGTGAAGGGGTAAGTAGAGGGGCAGCAGTCTGATGGGTGAAGGGGATAAGTTCCTGGGCAGACTGGGGGTAAGTGGGGCAGCAGTCTGATGGGTGAAGGGGTAAGTAGAAGGGCAGCAGTCTGATGGGTGAAGGGGTAAGTAGAGGGGCAGCAGTCTGATGGGTGAAGGGGTAAGTAGAAGGGCAGCAGTCTGATGGGTGAAGGGGTAAGTAGAGGGGCAGCAGTCTGATGGGTGAAGGGGATAAGTTCCTGGGCAGACTGGGTGTAAGTGGGGCAGCAGTCTGATGGGTGAAGGGGTAAGTAGAGGGGCAGCAGTCTGATGGGTGAAGGGGTAAGTAGAGGGGCAGCAGTCTGATGGGTGAAGGGGATAAGTTCCTGGGCAGACTGGGGGTGAAGGGAGTAAGTGGGGCAGCAGTCTGATGGGTGAAGGGGTAAGTAGAGGGGCAGCAGTCTGATGGGTGAAGGGGTAAATTTAGGGGCAGACTGGTGTTTAGGGTATAATGAAGCTCAGGATGGAGGGGGCGAGCGAGACGTTCAGACTGTGCCGCCGGTTCTTGGCTCGCCGTCCCAGCACAAAGCGCTCAGGTGTTGCATAAACGAGCCGTAATTGTGAAATTAAAGCCACTTAAAAGGAGCTGAAGCGTCTGCCGGCCGTCGGGTGCTTAAGCTGCTGATTTCATTCACCGTCTTCTCCCGCAGATAATTCCGCGGCTGTCGTGTTCCCTCCGTCTGCCAGGAGACACGGAGTCAGCGAGCATGTTGGCACCGTCGCAGGGCATGCGCGGGAGCGCCCAGACCCAAACACCGTGATACCCCAGCTGCAGTTACCTCACTGAGTCAGAGAAAACCAAAGTAGCTTCATATATATAATACTTTATAGCGCCATCATATTCCGCAGCGTAGTGCATCACAACAAAAGGGAACCTCCTGCACACAGGAGCTGACAATCTACAATGTGTTGGTGGAGACGGTCGAAGGAACTTTAAGGGATGGAGGATAAGAAGTTCGGTTCTGGGGAGATCGAGTTTTAGGAATCCAATCAGAAACCCTGCCAGCGGATCGGCCCCACGTATTCTGCTGTAATGACTCAAACCTTAATCAGTCGTTGGTCTCGTCTTAGATTCAGGAGCCGTATGTCTATCCCATGCATGTTTAATGCCCTCACTGTATTACGCTCTACCACTTCTGCTGGGAGGCTGTTCCGCTTATCTACCACCCTCTCGATGAAGTTCAAACAGGCAAGGCAGTGACGTGCTTAAAGAGGAAAGGAGAAAGACAATCTCAGTGTCTTCTGTGTTCAGGACAGAAGGGGCCCTGGAACTGAGCCTTGGGGTACCCCGACTGAGTGCGGAGGGCAGAGAGAGAGAGGGGATGAGAACCAGGAGAGAACGAGTCACGGGGACTAAGAGTTTAAAGCTCGTGCTCCGTGGGATTAAAAGATGCAGCCAGTAGAGACTCTTGAGTTTAGCACTCAGTAAGTCATCGGTCACTTTAGTGCAATGAAGGCAAATGTTTTAGGGCCCAATTTTCTGCATAGAAACATAGAATATGTCGGCAGATAATAATTATTTGGCCCGTCCGCCTACCCAAGGAGAAAAACACATGAAAAGAGGGTCTATTCGCGAAGAGGATTGTATTAACCCCTTCAGGACCGACTTTTGCAAACTGCGTCTTCTCTTGAAGACCGCAGTTTTTTTTTTTTAAATATTCAAAGCGATCAGGTGCAAGGAATTGAGGGGGAGCGGCTGCTACGGATGGCTGGGGACACCCAGCGGTCAGTAGCAGCCGCCCCTCGCGATCCCAGTGTTCATAGCAACGCTGGATCGCGCATCATGGATGACATACCTGGTACGTCCCGGTCTGCCGGTGACCTTTGAGCAGGAAGTACCGGGTACGTCCCGGTCTTGAAGGGGTTAAATAACATTTGCACTGGAATGATATCAGTGTAAAACAAAAATAAATGGAGTCACCCACTCAATCGCTCTTTCATTCACACAATCATTAACTCCAGGGTCCAGAGTTTATACAGGAAGTGAGGAGGTGACTCGTTGGTCCACGGAGGGCTCTTTTTAGATAGGAGTATTAATTGGAACTTCCATTGGCTGTCTAGAGTTTGCCAGAGGAAGCATTTTAGTGACACACTACCACCCAATAATCGGAGGGGGTGTCTAAGGGGAGGAGCAAGGGCTGTTCCAGGAACTTGTCATGGGGGAGCTTGACCTTTAGTGGCCAAGGGAAGAATTAGCCCCTCAAATCCCCATTAGGGGCCATTTTGAGACCCCGGCGGGGGCCATTTACAAAGGAATGTCTGAGCTGCAGTGTTTGCTGGGTACATCGGGGAGAAAAGAGTCTGAGTAATCCAGCTATGATGTAATCTGTAGTTTTGGTCTGTAATCCCCACTTCATGTTACCCCTCTACCCATTTACTGCCCGTTCAGGTGGTGATTTGCCCTTTTCCGCCTCCATCGTCCTGTTAATCTTCACGATAGCCACTTGTTCCTGGGCTTTGTGGCGTGTTCACGTGGCGCGTTCACGTGGTGCTCATCCGTGTTCACGGTCACCTCTATGTGTCATTGACTCCTTTTAGATCTGTCTGAATGGAGACATCAGCCTTACTCTGACAAGAAACGTAATTACTGAAAACCACAAGGAAATGAGCCGGCTGCCGGTGACGGGTTCCGCGGCGCGGCCACTAATATGGAGAGACAAGTCATCCGTCCAGCATCAATCAGTGCATTAGGAGACGACACGGACAGAATGCGTGATACTGGAGTCACGCCACAGCCGGTGTCCGTGCAGTGACAGCGAGAGGTCCGCACACAGGCCCAGCATCGGGCTCCCCGTGCCCAGGTTGAGCAGATGCTTCCGGCTTCTCTTCCCAGTCCGTGGAGACGCATCAGACTCCCCGTTCCCTGTCCGTGGGGACGCGTCGACTCCCCGTTCCCAGTCCGTGGGGACGCGTCGACTCCCCGTTCCCAGGTTGAGGAGATGCATCGGCTCCCCGTTCCCAGGTCGAGGAGACGCGTCGGGCTCCCTGTTCCCAGGTTGAGGAGACACATCGGCTCCCCGTTCCCAGGTCGAGGAGACCCGTCGGCTCCCCGTTCCCAGGTTGAGGAGACGCGTCGGGCTCCCCGTTCCCAGGTCGAGGAGACGCGTTCGGCTCCCCGGTCCCAGGTCGAGGAGACTCGTCGGCTCCCCGTTCCCAGGTTGAGGAGACGCGTCGCGCTCCCTGTTCCCAGGTCGAGGAGACGCGTTCGGCTCCCCGGTCCCAGGTCGAGGAGACTCGTCGGCTCCCCGTTCCCAGGTTGAGGAGACGCGTCGCGCTCCCTGTTCCCAGGTCGAGGAGACGCGTTCGGCTCCCCGGTCCCAGGTCGAGGAGACACGTCGGCTCCCCGTTCCCAGGTTGAGGAGACGCGTCGGGCTCCCTGTTCCCAGGTCGAGGAGACGCGTTCGGCTCCCCGGTCCCAGGTCGAGGAGACACGTCGGCTCCCCGTTCCCAGGTTGAGGAGATGCATCGGCTCCCCGTTCCCAGGTCGAGGAGACGCGTTTGGCCGAAACGTTGCTTTTGTTTGCTCTCGCTTAATAAAGCATCCTAAAGATTGGATTTGGAGTGCTGGGATTCCTTTTCTTTGTTAGAGCTCCATCTAGGCACCCCGCGTGGGCTGACTGTGGACACTCACCTGGCACCGTGCGTGGGCTGACCATGAACCCCACTTTTCGTGGTTATTGTGTCCTCTCCGGCTGCTCGAAGGCCCTAAATCTGCCAGGACAGGACCTTTATGGCTGCCTGTAGAAACTCTGCCGGCAGGTGCTGTGTTTTCCGGTTGCGGGGGCTGATCTGGCACGTGAAGGGTTAGCGTGACGCTCGTGGCGCCTTCTCGCCGTCCTCATTTACGTGGCTGAACTTCCAGGAAACGATAAAACGTCCCACGGGATGTCAGCGGCTTCTAGACGGTGAAACGAAGAGTTTTAATTAGTGGTGATTATCAGCTGCCACGTGAATATCATTACATAACGACGGCCACGTGCCGTGTAACAGCTGTACAAGAGACCGACGAGGCTTAGGAGGCTCTGTAAAGGTGAAGAAGAGACCTGTGAGGTTTAGGGGGCTCTGTAAAGGTGAAAAAGAGACCTGTGAGGTTTGGGAGGGCTCTGTACAGGTGAAGGAGAGTACCTGTAACGGGCATGTGCAGTCCCAGCAAAATCACATCACCGGCAAGGGCCGGGGGCCAGGAGAATGCACATAGGTTTCTGCGGCCCGCGTTTTTATATTAAGCCGGAGGCCCCTTCCTGCGCTCTCAGCCCCTCTCGCCCCTTCATCGCCCTGTCCTGTCTGTAGTGAGTCCAGACGGAGGCTGAGACATCTTGGTGACACGGAGACCCTCTCGGCCCCTCACTGTGCGGAGCAGTCTTCTCGCGCTGTCTCATGGAGTCACCTCGCGGTGTAAACGTCTGTTCAAGAGCATTCGGGGTCAGGTGTTAACGAGTGTCAAGGCGCATACTGTCTCGCAGCGCGGCCACCAGTCCCTCAGCCGTGAACAAATTAAACCTCCTGACATCAGGCTTGGAGATAATTCCCAGGAAAGTTGGGGTCCGTGGGCATGAGGTCTATTACCCCCCCACACACAGGGGCATGAGGTCCACTGTCTCCTCCAGCAGGGGAATGAGGTTCTCTGTCTCTCCCCACAGTGGCATGAGGTGCTCTGTTCCCCCCCCCACCCCGCAGGGGCATGTGGTGCTCTGTCTCCCCCACAGAGGCATGGAGTCCACTGTCTCCCCCTGCAGGGGCATGAGGTCCACTGTCTCCCCCCCCCCACAGGGGCATGAGGTTCTCCATCTACCCCCACAGGGGCATGAGGTGCTCTGTCTCCCCCCCCCGCAGGGGCATGAGGTTCTCTGTTCCCCCCGCAGGGGCATGAGGTGCTCTGTCTCCCCCCCGCAGGGGCATGAGGTGCTCTGTCTCCCCCCCGCAGGGGCATGAGGTGCTCTGTCTCCCCCCCGCAGGGGCATGAGGTGCTCTGTCTCCCCCAAGGTTATCATGTTTGGCGCGTCTCATGTGTTAACGCATTGGGGGGGGGGATGCTCCGGCTCGCCAGGTCGGACCCCCAAATCCGGAGAGACAGAGCAGTTTGCACCCAACACGCGTCTGGAGCCACCAAATTACTGCTGCCACGAAAACAGCGACAACCGACTCCCCTCCATACCCACTATGTGTGGGGCAGTCACCATGGAAACCAAGGAAATCTTCTTGTAGATTGGAGCGATCTCACAGCAGCAGAGTATTCTTTCTACATGGCTGAGAGTGCTGGGAGTGAATGTTGTGTTAAAGATGCGAGAGTTCAGAAGAACGCGGGGTTAAAGGTCCAGCGTCTCTGGTAACGGAACACAGGTTTATGATTGGATGGAATTATTATTATTATTAAGGGAAACATCGATGCCATTAACCTTCGCTTGTCTGGGGCGTCACATCCCGACTATGAGGGAGAGAGCGGCGCGCGTCTGGAGAGCGCAACATAAACCTGATGCCCCCTCAGCAAATAAAAGCCCAGAAGACAAACACGCACCCTCTGAAGCCATTACTGGGACATGGCGTGTAATCACGCGCATTCTACTGAGATAACAGAGAGGCCATGAAATACCCTCACGGGTCATATTTACCCAGAACGCTCATACTGCGCAGACGCGCTGCCGGGGCCGGTCATCTCACCCCGGCGGACCTCGAAATACCCCGCTGGGGGGTCTCAATATATCTGGATATAGGAGCGGATGGGAGAGAGACGGGGGAGAGAAGAGAGAGAGGGAATGAGAGATGACACAGGAAGAGAAAAGAGACAGGAGAAGAGAGAGACATTTAAATACATAAAGGGTTAATAAAGGATGGGAGGGAATTTATTTTAAAGGAGCAGAAAAGTTACAACAAGAGACCGGAATCTAACACTAGAGTGTCAGAGACTGAGATGGAATGGAAGGAAATTTTACTTTACTGAGAGGGTGGTGGATAAGTAGAACAGCCTCCCAGCAGAGGTGGTAGAGGGTAATACACCGAGGGTATTAAACATACACGGGATAGGCATACGGCTCCTGGATCTAAGACGAGACCAACGACTTGTCTGAACCCCTGGAGCGCTCACTCAGCCTAACATTAAACTGCAGCCGCCGCACTCTTCCCCATTCTTCTAACATTAAACTGCAGCCACCACGCTCTTTCCCATTCTTCTGACATTAAACTGCAGCTGCCGCGCTCTCCCCTATTCTTCTAACATTAAACTGCAGCCATCGCGCTCTCCCCCATTCTACTAACATTAAACTGCACCCGCTGCGCTCTCCCCCATTCTACTAACATTAAACTGCAGCCGCCGCGCTCTCCCCCATTCTTCTAACATTAAACTGCAGCCGCCGCGCTCTCCCCCATTCTTCTAACATTAAACTGCAGCCATCGCGCTCTCCCCCATTCTACTAACATTAAACTGCACCCGCTGCGCTCTCCCCCATTCTTCTAACATTTAACTGCAGCCGCCGCGCTCTCCCCCATTCTTCTAACATTAAACTGCAGCTGCCGCGCTCTCCCCCATTCTTCTAACATTAAACTGCAGCCATCGCGCTCTCCCCCATTCTACTAACATTAAACTGCACCCGCTGCGCTCTCCCCCATTCTTCTAACATTAAACTGCAGCCGCCGCGCTCTCCCCCATTCTTCTAACATTAAACTGCAGCCGCCGCACTCTCCCCCATTCTTCTAACATTAAACTGCAGCCGCCGCACTCTCCCCCATTCTTCTAACATTAAACTGCAGCCGCCGCACTCTCCCCCATTCCTCTAACATTAAACTGCAGCTGCCGCGCTCTCCCCCATTCTTCTAACATTAAACTGCAGCCGCCGCGCTCTCCCCCATTCTCCTAACATTAAACTGCAGCCGCCGCACTCTCCCCCATTCTTCTAACATTAAACTGCAGCCGCCGCGCTCTCCCCCATTCTTCTAACATTAAACTGCAGCCGCCGCGCTCTCCCCCATTCTTCTAACATTAAACTGCAGCCGCCGCGGTCTCCCCCATTCTTCTAACATTAAACTGCAGCCGCTGTGCTCTCCCCATTCTTCTAACATTAAACTGCAGCTGCCACTCTCTCCCCCATTCTTCTAACATTAAACTGCAGCCGCCGCGCTCTCCACCATTCTTCTAACATTAAACTGCAGCCGCCGCGCTCCCCCCATTCTTCTAACATTAAACTGCAGCCACCGCACTCTCCCCCATTCTTCTAACATTAAACTGCAGCCGCCGCGCTCTCCCCCATTCTCCTAACATTAAACTGCAGCCGCTGCGCTCTCCCCATTCTTCTAACATTAAACTGCAGCCGCCGCACTCTCCCCCATTCTTCTAGCATTAAACTGCAGCCGCCGCGCTCTCCCCCATTCTTCTAACATTAAACTGCAACCGCCACGCTCTCCCCCATTCTTCTAATATTAAACTGCAGCCGCCGCGCTCTCCCCCATTCCTCTAACATTAAACTGCAGCCGCCGCGCTCTCCCCCATTCTTCTAAAATTAAACTGCAGCCACCGCGCTCTCCCCCATTCTTCTAACATTAAACTGCAGCCGACGCGCTCTCCCCATTCCTCTAACATTAAACTGCAGCCACCGTGCTCTCCCCCATTCTTCTAACATTAAACTGCAGCCGCCGCGCTCTCCCCCATTCTTCTATCATTAAACTGCAGCCGCCGCGCTCTCCCCCATTCTTCTAACATTAAACTGCAGCCGCCGTGCTCTCCCTCATTCTTCTAACATTAAACTGCAAATTAATATCTCCTGTTAATTTATGCTGCCCCTTCCCATTTAGCAATACCCCCGGTGTATTAATACCCTGACGGCAGCGCTGGGGCATCTGTCTGCGCTCCTTGGCCGCTTTTCCTGTACATTGGCAGAGTCACTGCTTCATTCATTGTATATATTAGGGAGGTGGAGGGGGGGGAGAGGCTCAGGGTCCGAGCAGTAAGTGAGATTATCCTCCCGAGACATGTCACCTCCACCTAAACTCAGTGCCGGTGATCACCTCTAATGAGAGGGGACAGAGACTTCATCAGCCCCTTCAACCCCAAGTTCTTCTGCCCCTTGAGGTGACAAACACATACACTGACATCATCTCCTCCCAGTCCTTGGCTTCTATCTCTGACGCCCTCCTCGCTCAGTCACCCTCGTCGCTGACGTCATTTGAAGTTTTCTGGGTGTATTTAAACCTCGGATAGACAGCCGACCATCGCCAGTCGCAGGGAGACCCTCCACTGAGGGAGAACCAAGGAGACCCCTCCATCTACAGTGGGAACCACCATCCACAGAACCAACGAGACCCTCCAGCCACAAACCCAACGAGACCCCCCAGCCACAGAACCAACGACACCCTCCATCCGCATAACCGAGACCCTCCAGCTGCAGAACCGAGACCCTCCAGCCGCAGAACCAACGACAGCCTCCAGCTGCAGAACCAAGGAGACTTTCTTTCTGCAGAACTGAAACCCTCCATTTGAGGACCCTCCATCCTCAGGACATCCCAAAGCTATTCTACCTGCTCCAGGTTGGACTCCAGCTCCAGGTAATGGGGTGGAGTGGGGTGCGGTTGTGACAGGGCCAAGTTGATTGGAGTTGCCCCCGACCTCCTGGTGGAGTGCGGTGCAGTGGGGTAGAGTGCAGCGGGGTGACATGTGGTGCAGTGGGGTCCGGTAGGTCGTAAGAGGGGGGTCTTCTACTCATTTTCAGGTATTTGGGGTAAGATCAGTAAAAAGTTTGGCAAAAAAACCAAGAGTGGCCGAGTCTGTCCTGAGTGGATCCGCGGGATCCCTCCACACCTTTATTACATCATCTTCGCCTTTTTTTCTCATTATGACCTAAAAGCCGTTTAACCCCTGCTATCCCATTCACATTAACCCCTTCCCTGGTGCAGGCTGATAAATTTGGCACTATATTGAGGGGGTCATAGCTGGGGTAATACGGACATACGGAGAGGACTATTACCCCAATCATTAAAATTTACCCCACACAGGGGGTCCAAAAGAGCTGAATTCCCTGATTTTATATGAATGATAAACAAGTTAACCCTCTTCCTGCTGGACAGATAAGAGTGCTGCATTATAACCCTTTCGTTGCCAGGGAGCACTGCTGGCCCCTGTCCCGGCTCTGTATGTCACTGGGGTTTGGCAGGTGGCAGTTATCCCGAGTCACGTGCCCCCGGGGGCAGCTTTCCAAAACATACATTTACAAAATTAAGGGAATAATGAATGCCCAAAGATTGAGAATTTAACCCCTTCCCAGCGCTCAGTAAAACCACTGCTTCCTGATGCGTGGTTTTAATTCTGTGGGGGGAAGGGGCTCAATCACTGTGTCAGGGAATGTAGGGCTGGGGGTCCCGGGAAGCCAGTGGGCAAATACTGTACCCAGTATAAAGCTGCCACTTCGTACCCAGTATAACTATGGCTTTACCCACTAGTAAGCTAGTGTTACACAGCATAAAACCGCCGCTCCGTAACCAGTATAAATATGGCATTATTCAGTATAAAGCTGGCGTTACCCAGTATAAAGCTGGCACTCTGTACCCAGTATAAAGCTGGCACTCCATATCCAGTGGGATAAAATGGGAGTGTGGATCTACTTTACTGAGATGGTGGTAGATAAGTGGAACAGCCTCCCAGCAGAAGTGGTAGAGGGTAATACAGTGAGGGTATTAAACATGCATGGGATAGGCATACAGCTCCTGAATCTAAGATGAGACCAATGACTGATTAAGGTCTTTACAGCAGGAGAAACGGGCGACTAGACGGGGGCCGATGAGAGTCTAGATTTCTTGCTGGTGAGCCTGTGAGTCACCCCCCCCCCCACATTGTGTCTTCATTCACTCACCGCACCTACCTGCTGTATTCCTGTACCGTGTGTTTTCCCCCATGTTCGTTCCATGTTCTCCTCTCACCCAACTGCTCATTCCTCTTTCCAGGTCGTCGAGAACCTTATAACATGAAGACGGCCCCCCTGCTGCTACTTACCTGCTACTTACTCCTGTCAGCCCCGGCTGGCGCCCGACCGTTAGACAGGGGCATCTTTGAGGTTCCTCGTCTCAGCCTGAGCGGGGTGTTGAGTGAGGACAGCGCCCAGGCTCTGCTCTACTTCCTGAAGGAGAAGTTCCAGCAGGAGGCGGAAGGCGATCCTCAGGTCCAGCTGAGGCTGAGTAAGGGTTCCCCCTCATCAGATCGTCAGGTCCCCCCTCAGGAGCTCGGTCCTGTCCTCAGCTTCTTGGGGACTCTGTTCCAGGAGACCAGTCCCAACGAGTCACCCAAGAGCCTCCTGGAGATGTTCTCCGACCGACTGAAGAGAGAGGACCCCCCGATCTCCATTGACCTCACTTTCCACATTCTCAGGCACATGATAGAGATCGCCAAAACCCAGAACCAAAACAAGCAGGCGGAACAGAACCGCATCATCTTCGACTCGGTGGGGAAGTGACAGCTCCAGGAGCAGACATTGCTCCTCGGTCCCAAGCAGCCTCGCTCTCCCTACCAGCAATGGTGGGAACGACCCCTATGCAACCAAGACTTAGCACAGGATGGCATCGGCTGGGGTCGGACGCACCTCATAGACTCGCAGAGACAGGAGGGAGGGTCTGAGCTGTGGGGTATCTCCTGGTGTATCTGTCCCAAATTACATCGCTCTAATCACGCAAGACTCCTGCTGTTATTTGCGCCCCTCGGGGGTCTCGTCTTTTTCCGTAATGGTGGCTTATTGGCAGGAGTTCTAGGAGAACACCGGTCCGTTATGATGTAAGGACTGCTTCCTTTTAGTAGAAGAGAATGGAGGATCTGTCCGGACCCTCCTTAGTTCCAACATGACCTTTCTAGAGTCGCAGAGACCACCCGGGCTACGTGCCACAGCCAGGAAGCTGCTCTCAGGGACCCCTTTCCCCGTCCTGTGCAGTTTTCCATTCTCATACCTGTTTCAGCACCCGGAGCTGGGTCCGATCCATAACCACTGCCCTCCATTACATCAAACCCTCCTATCCAGCGCTCTGGATCCAGCAGAACCTGCGATCTCTCGGATCTCCAATTAAACAATGTCCAAAGTAACCATGCTCCGGTGATACACTGTATCGCTATGAGGGAATCCCGGCACGGATTAACCGAGGACCCCCGCAGTAAAATGACCCCCCAAACGTTCTAGAATTGAAAAGGAATCAGCTGGCCCTGGGCAAACTGTCTCCAGCTTTACCCCGGTGTAAATAAAGCCTCGTAGACCTTGCCTGGTTTGGTGTGTTTTATTCCTGTCGGGTCACAGAACGGGATAATCCTGCACAAAGCATGCATCCTGCGCCTGGCACCGCTTCCTGCACACTATGCCATGTTACCCGTGCCTGGTACCACATCCTGCACACTATGCCACGCATTACCCACACCCCGCGGCTGGCTCCACTTCCTGCACACTATGCCACGCATTACCCACACCGCGTGCCTGGCACAGGATACTGCACATTATGCCGCACGTCACCCACACCCCGCGCCTGGCATCGCTTCCTGCACACTATGGCGCGTGTTTCCCACACCCCACGCCTGGCATCACTTCACTATGCCATGTAACCCGTGCCTGGTACCACATCCTGCACACTATGCCACGCATTACCCACACCCCACGCCTGGCACCACTTCCTGCACATTATGTCGCATGCTACCCAAACCCATGCCTGGCACCGCTTCCTGCACATTAATCCGTGTTACCCACACCCCACGCCTGGCACCACATCCTGCACACTATGCCACGCATTACCCACACCCCGCGCCTGGCTCCACTTCCTGCACATTATGTCGCATGCTACCCAAACCCATGCCTGGCACCGCTTCCTGCAGATTAATCCGTGTTACCCACACCACATCCTGCACACTGTGTCACGTGTTACCCATACCCCACGCCTGGCACTACATCCTGCACACTGTGCCATGCGTTACCCATACCCCACATCCTGCACACTGTGCCACGCGTTACCCAAACCCGTGCCTGGCACCGCTTCCTGCAGATTAATCCGTGTTACCCACACCCCGCACCACATCCTGCACACTGTGCCACGTGTTACCCATACCCCACTCCTAGCACTACATCCTGCACACTGTGCCATGCGTTACACATACCCCACATCCTTCACACTGTGCCACGCGTTACCCATACCCCACTCCTGGCACCACATCCTGCACACTGTGCCATGCGTTATCCACACCCCGTGCCTGGCACCACTTACTGCACATTATTCCGCGTGTTACCCACACCCCACGCCTGGCACCACATCCTGCACACTATGCCACGCGATACCCATACCCCATGCCAGGCACCGCTTTCTGCACATAATTCTGACACCTGCCAGATGATCCTTCTTTCTCCCCATGGTCACCGGGAACATGAAACGTTAACCATCAGGCAGGACTGGTATCAAAGGCAGCAAGAAACATAGCTCTTTGGGAACCTCGGCGGCGCTGTAGTATACAGAAGCAGAGCAATACAGAGCTTTACCACCCTGACAAGGGCAGCACCAACCCTTACCCCAATGTTTTTGTATTTAATATTTATTAATACAAACAGTTTAGATAAAACAGGTTGATGTCTGTTTTAGCAGAAATACATCAGTAACATTATTCAGATAGTCGATAAGCAGTACTGCGACGCAGCCATGGGCGTAGAAACCCCTAAAAATCTGGGGGGGCAGCATTTTCCCCCATCAGATCCCCACTTTCTCCCCATCTCTCACACTATCTACCCCTTCTCACACAATCTACCCCCTCTCCCCCTTTCTTACAATCTACCCCCTCCCTACCCTCCCTTCTCACACTATCTACCCCCTCCCTACCCTCCCTTCTCACACTATCAATCACTATCAATCACACTCCTATCATACCCAGGCAGCCAGTACATGCTGGTACAGGGTGGCTGTAAGTGATGTGTAGACCCCATATTGCTGGCAGCATCAATACACAAGGGGGGCAGCTAGCTAGGTTTCAGCATGTACTGGCTGACTTGGCATGATAGGAGTGTGATTGCTAACAGCAATCACAGGCCCATCATGCCTAGGTTCCAGCACTTATACATCCATGCTATCACACACATACTCATTCATTCATATACTCATTCATTCACAGATTCATTCCCTCAATCATGCATACTGATTCAAACACCCTCCCACCCCCTTACCTGCACTGCAGCTCCTCGATGCCACTCACAGATTTCAGCAGGGGGCGCGGCCTCCCTCTGCGTTCTCTGGTACTGCACAGAGGAAGCAGGGTGTGATGTCACGTGAACTCTGCTGGGTTCCGCTTCCTCTGTGCAGTACAGAAGACCCTCCCACAGGTAAGTAGCAGGGCTCTTGTTGTAGCAGGGCTCGAGGTGCGGACCGCGTAAGATCGGTTGCCTGGCTGCTGATCTTACGCGGGCCACATTTGCGGCGTTTCTATTGGGGGGGGGTTCCTACGGCCCTGGGGGGGATTTCTTCATTATCGGTCCCCCCCGCATGAGTTACTGGGGGGGGATCTGTCCCCCCCGGTTCCTACGCCCACGGACGCAGCGCAGGGCAATACACGTTACAGTACGACTTCAGTTTACGGAAAGCTCAGTAATATGCAGAAGAAGCAGTGTACAATTACAATTCCAGACATGGCACATGTGGTTAGCACATTGGGGGCCAAGGAGAATGGGGCTAGTCTCCAGCCTCTAGACTGTCCTTGAGAGAGCGTCGTGCCCTGGTCCCCAGCATGCTACATGTGCTTTCCTCTATGTCTGGACGCTGAGGAATGACTGCTGAGCTACCTTGTCCCTCTGATTGCTGCATGGTGGAACGGGCTTCCTTTCTTTAGTGTGAGATAGCGGACGAGGTAACGTGTATGATGGTTCCACTCTTTCTGGGGCTAGGCCCGCCGTGTAGTAAGTCTTTTTACTGTTCTGCCCTCACGATGTGTTGCTAGTACAAGGTTTGGCAGACGGCGAACAACTTCTCAATAAAAACCCAGGAAGTGAGGGTGTTGTTTGGACTCTTACTGAGACTTTTTAATATTTGATTTCTCTTTTCATCTTTTTTACTTTTGTAAAACTGCAAAATATACAGAATTAGGGACATTTATTAGAACATTGTTTGTACACAAACTACAATGCATACAAGTGACGGGCATACATGACTATTCAATCATCAACTGACAGAAAACAAAGGCCTAGCTAGCCAGGCTCATATCACCTCACACACATGAAAATAATTTACACCACCACGAAACAGAACTTAGATCAGTGAAAGTACCGGTATATACCAATGTATTTACACCAATGCCTTACAGACTTATATTTCCAAGGCCTGTGTGTAAGAAAGCGCTCATAACCGTTACTTCTCCTCAGACCTGCTCACATTGGAATAACCTGGAACAGGAAGCTGACAGAAACATGGCCAAAGTTCACCACCACAACTTTATATATACTAAGCACAAACATATATACAGATATCAGAATACCCCTTGGGAGGGGTAACGGACAACAAAATCCTTATCCGAGGGTTGCTATTGGGCTACCACCTTAAAAGATACATTGGGCAATTTACAGCCAGCCCGGTCTTGCTGGCCCTGCGTGTCCCCAGCTGGAACCAGTACATGTCCTCGCTGGTTGGGATTACCCTGGTAGTGCTGTTCCCATTGAAGAGCCTCCAACCAGAGATGCCGACGGATGCGATCCCTCCGCAGCAGCTCATCCTCTGCCGATACAGGTGAGAAATTGCCCGTATACCCTGAGACTGGGGCCAAAAACCTTGAAAATCATCCCATTTGCCCCGAGACCCGGAGACTGGGGTAAAGACCCTGACGGTTCCCATCTATAGGGAATACATATTACTGACTGCGGTTTGGGGTCTCAAGAACAGGTCGGTCTGTCTGTGTCCCTACACTGCCTTAACCTCTCCCCACTGGCGGCTGCGCCCTGTATCCACGCATTCATGCAAGGGAAGCGCCACGTGCCCATCCCCCGGCCAGCTGCTGCAATGCGCTGGTATGGGGATAAACAGATTAGCGGGTGACGCGCAGAGAGAGCGGATATAATGTACAGGCAGCAGCACGTGGCGTGACACAGATTTATAGTGCTTTATAATGCAAAATATCCTGCTGCGGCCCCCCGGGGCAAATAGAACGGATCCGAAGGGCAGAATGATAAATCTACTACCGCCACAAGTGATCCCAGTTATTTATGGAACACGGGGTGACCACGTCAGCCATGTTTTCCTCGACACGTGTAATTTATACATATTTCTGACCGGCCCTGATAAAGAGCTGCCCTGCAGTATGTGGGATGTATAGACTTATAGAAAGGAACCCATTAGTCAGTTATACATCCCCCATACTGCAGGGCAGCTCTTTAGCCGGGCCAATCAGCAATATGCCTGTCTGTGTTGCCCCTCCCACTGTAGGGTGAGACAGACAGGAGGGAGTTATGGGCTATGGAGTCGGCCCCTCCTACCGCAGGGCGATGCAGACAGGAGGGAGTTATGGGACATGGAGTCAGCCCCTCCCACTGCAGGACGATGCACTCAGGAGGGAAATATGGGACACGGAGTCGGCCCCGCCCACTGCAGGGAGACAGACAGGAGGGAGACATGTTTGATGTGATTATTTATTGTGCATAATATTAATGACAGGTCTCAGCGGGGGGGTAATGAGTCGTTTGGGGCGTTGCGCTCTCTGGAGGGGCGAGCAGGTGAGGGTCTCTGCCGGCCGCTGGTGGGACACGTGGCCTCCGGGCTTCAGTGAACTAAGAAGAACAGAAATAATGTGATGAAATATATATAAAGTCACCCCGGCGCCCCCCCCTGGGCCCCCAGGATACACTCACCATGTTGAGGCATCTTCTGTCTGGACCCCACGTCTTGGAGAGAGAAAAAAATGTCGTAAACAGAGTGACCTCATACCCCCCCATGGCTGCCTTACTGCCCGTACCGGCCCCCAGGGGTGCTGTCTGCCCTGCATGTGTTTGCCTCCCGGCTCCCTCTTCCAGCCCCCGACCCCTCCTGTTTGCTTCCTGTTTTTGGCATTAACCCCCCAATTTCTGACTTGTGATCCATCAGTTCCTGAGTCTCCTTTGGTGTCACGTGTCACACTCCACACGCATGCTCTGAGCACCCTCCCTCACACTCACCCCCCCCCATTACTCTTCCATATGTCTCTCCCTGCCTTCTCTGTGGCCCTTCTTTCTCTCTGGGCCTTTACTCCGTGGCCCCGAGCTCTGTGGGTAAGATGTCTTTCGGGTTCTCACCGTCTGCAGGTTCTGGTCTCTCTTCTTCCAGAACCGTTTCACCTTCCTCTGTTTCCAGTGAATCCTCCTCTTCTTCGCCGGGTGCACCTATAACACAGAGCAGCCACCATCAGGGGCAGAACAGGCCATGTTACCCAACAGGGGGGCATCTATCACACAGAGCGGCCACCATCAGGGGCAGAACAGGCCATGTTACCCAACAGGGGGGCATCTATCGCACAGAGCGGCCACCATCAGGGGCAGAACAGGCCATGTTACCCAACAGGGGGGCATCTATCACACAGAGCGGCCACCATCAGGGGCAGAAGGACTTGTGCTAAAAATTTTGCCCCATGGGGTGGCAATAACTTAGGTACACTGCCATCCTTTTCCTGCTCACCACCTACACTGGAGGAGACATTTCCGTGACCCTCAGCTGAGGGCCATCCTGAGAATGAAATTGGCTGTGAGGGGAGTGACATCACTAGCCACTATGATGACCTCATTCTACACAAACTGCTCCTGTCTGTCACCTGTGTGGAAGTCGATCGTCCTCAGCATCTCCGACACGTGATCCACGTTGACACTGAAGTGGTCCATGTTCTCATAGCCGGGTTCTGGCCGATCTATGGTGGACACTTTGGACATATCGGTGATCCTGCAGACACGAGAAGCAGACATATACCAGAGCGCAGAACACATTAGGAGAGATTGTTATTGATGTTCGTCCTTACCCCTTATTCTGCCAAGACTATGGGGCATATACTAGGTATGTTAACCCCTTCAATGGAGGTCAGTAAGAAAAAATACCCCAGGGAGGGGCAGTACATATCCCCTATCTGGGTTGAGTAAGAAATAATACCCCAGGGAGGGGCAGTACATGTCCACTATCTGGGTTCAGTAAGACATAATACCCCAGGGAGGGGCAGTACATATCCCCTATTTGGGTTGAGTAAGAAATAATACCCCAGGGAGGGGCAGTACATATCCCCTATCTGGGTTGAGTAAGAAATAATACCCCAGGGAGGGGCAGTACATATCCCCTATCTGGGTTGAGTAAGAAATAATACCCCAGGGAGGGGCAGTACATATCCCCTATCTGGGTTGAGTAAGAAATAATACCCCAGGGGGGGCAGTACATATACACTATCTGGGTTCAGTAAGACATAAAACCCCAGGGAGGGGAGTTCAGTAAGAAGTAATACTCACTTTTTTATCAGCTCCTTGGCGTGCTGAGAGAGGGAAAAAAACATTTTGAGCACATCAGAGCCACGCCCCCGCTCCATACCTCACAGAATGATGTCAGAGCAACACCCCCATTTTATGCAAGAGATAATGATGTCAGAGCCCCACCCCCACTTAATACATCAAAGAATGAAGTCAGAAACCCCCCCTTTATACATGAGAGTATGGTGTCAGAGCCACGCCCCCACTTTACACATGACAGTATGATGTCAGAGCCGCCCCCGTAGTCCTACACAGATGGTGATGCGTGTTAATGCTGTGGCACCTGCAGGAAGACGGCCATCTGAGGCTCCTCCATGGACTGGATGGAGGTTTCCACCAGTTTTGAGGTGACCTCCAGGTGGTCCCCGTGTTTGCGGATCTGACCACGAACGCTCTGCAGCTTCTCCTCCTGCTGCCGTGCGATGCTCTGCAGGAGCTCCTTCTTCCTCTCCTCCAGGATGTTGTACAGAGAGTCAAACTTCTGGCTCAGGAGCTGCTTCTGTCTGCGGCTGTTATCCTGCCACGAAGAGAGAACACGTGAGAACACGGGACAGGAGACACGGGACACGCCAGACACAGGACAGAAGACACGGGGCTCACGGGACAGGAGACACGGGACACACCAGACACAGGAAAGAAGTCACGGGACAGGAGACACGGGACAGAACACACGGGACAGAAGACACGGGACACGGGGAAACACAGAACATGCCGACACGGGGGATACGGTAACCTCCGCTCACCTCTATGCTCTTGCAGATCTCCTCCATCTGGGTGATAATCGCCTGAATCCGGTCATTTCCGGCAACAAGCATCGCAATCCCATCACTGAGATCACTCTGCAGAGACACAGCACCGAGCTCACTACAGGCAGGAACCCCTGGGCATCACCCTCTGACACAGCACCAAGCTCACTACAGGTAGGAACCCCTGGGCAACACCCCCTGATACAGCACTGAGATCCCTACAGACAGGAACCCCTGGGCATCACCCCCTGACACAGCACCAAGCTCACTACAGGCAGGAACCCTTGGGCATCACCCACTGACACAGCACCAAGCTCACTACAGGCAGGAATCCTACCACAGAGCTGAGCTCACTATAGGCAGGGTTCCTTGAGACCCAGCATCCCCCGGAGGTACCTTCTGCCTCTTGTAGATGCTGGACAGAGGGGCCACCTCGCAGTCCTTGTGGGCCCCGAACACTTTGCACATGGAGCAGGTCGGGGTCTCACAGCTCAGGCAGTAGATGTTGATCTTCTCGTCCTCGTGCTCCTCGCACATCAGGTGCTGCTCAGATTTGGTGTTCAGGGGCCTGGAAGAGACGGAACGTAAAAGGCCACGTCCACAATGGGGCCAACACATGGATCTCAGGAGCCTCACGTTCACTGAATACCCCCGGATATAGAAGGCAGCAGGTACTGAAAGACCCCCCCGACCCCAGGGATCTATAAAGTGGGATCACCAGCTCTTTGTGTCCTCATGGAGATCCAGTCTATAGAACTGATTACAATACTCTACGAGGAGATCGCCCAGGGATCTATAAAGTGGGATCACTAGCTCTCTGTGCCTCCTGGAGATCCAGTCTATAGAACTGATCACAATACTCTACGAGGAGATCGCCCAGGGATCTATAATGTGACATGTAACCTCCACCCTAGCCTTGCGGCTATTGACGAGCAGCAGAGATCTCCTCACCTGGACGACTCCTGCTTGTAAATGTCTATAATATTTTCCACCAGGAGGTTCCTCTGAAGCCCGTAAACGCCATGCCGGTCCAGGACCACCTCATGGCGGCATGATGGACAACGGAAGCGTCCCCCCGACGACACAGTGCTGGAGCCACGAGACTGCCACAGGGGGTTGGAGGCCTGGAGAGCAGAAGATCAGTGACTGGTGCGGTGGGTGGTGTGATAGTCAGTGTGTGGTGTCGGTGGGTGGTGTGATAGTCACCTAGTGTGTGGTGTGATAGTCAGTGTGTGGTGTCGGTGGGTGGTGTGATAGTCACTGTGTGGTGTGATAGTCAGTGTGTGGTGTCGGCGGGTGGTGTGATAGTCACCTAGTGTGTGGTGTCGGTGGGTGGTGTGATAGTCAGTGTGGGGTGTCGGTGGGCGGTGTGATAGTCAGTGTGTGGTGTCGGTGTAATAATCAGTGGGTGGTGCGGTGGGTGGTGTGACAGTCACCTAGTGTGTGGTGTTGGTGGGTGGTGTAATAGTCAGTGTGTGGTGTCGGTGGGCAGTGTGATAGTCAGTGTGGGGTGTCGGTGTAATAGTCAGTGTGGGGTGTCAGTGGTCGGTGTAATAGTCAGTGTGTGGTGTCGGTGGGCGGTGTGATAGTCAGTGTGGGGTGTCGGTGGGTGGTGTGATAGTCAGTGTGGTGTGTTGGTGGGTGGTGTGATAGTCAGTGGGTGGTGTCGGTGGGTGGTGTGATAGTCAGTGTGTGGTGTCGGTGGGCGGTGTAATAGTCAGTGGGTGGTGTCGGTGGGTGGTGTGATAGTCAGTGTGTGGTGGGCGTTGTGATAGTCAGTGTGTGGTGTCAGTGGGCAGTGTGATAGTCAGTGGGTTGTGTTGGTGGGCGGTGTGATTGTCAGTGTGGGGTGTCGGTGGGTGGTGTGATAGTCAGTGTGAGGTGTCGGTGGGTGGTGTAATAGTCAGTGTGTGGTGTCGGTGGTCGGTGTAATACTCAGTGTGTGGTGTCGGTGGGCGGTGTAATAGTCTGTGTGTGGTGTCGGTGGGTGGTGTAATAGTCAGTGTGTGGTGGGCGTTGTGATAGTCAGTGTGGGGTGTCGGTGGGTGGTGTGATAGTCAGTGTGTGGTGTCGGTGGGCGGTGTAATAGTCAGTGGGTGGTGTCGGTGGGTGGTGTAATAGTCAGTGTGTGGTGGGCGTTGTGATAGTCAGTGTGTAGTGTCGGTGGGCGGTGTGATAGTCAGTGTGTGGTGTCGGTGGGCGGTGTAATAGTCTGTGTGTGGTGTCGGTGGGCGGTGTAATAGTCAGTGTGGGGTGTCGGTGTAATAGTCAGTGTGTGGTGTCGGTGGGCGGTGTAATAGTCAGTGTGGGGTGTCGGTGGTCGGTGTAATAGCCAGTGTGTGGTGTCAGTGGGCGGTGTAATAGTCTGTGTGTGGTGTCGGTGGGCGGTGTAATAGTCAGTGGGTGGTGTCGGTGGGCGGTGTGATTGTCAGTGTGGGGTGTCAGTGGGCAGTGTGATGGTCAGTGTAGGGTGTCGGTGGGTGGTGTAATAGTCAGTGGGTGGTGTCGGTGGGCGGTGTGATTGTCAGTGTGCAGAGTTGGGCGGTGTCAGTGGGTGGTGTTGGTGGGCGGTGTGATTGTCAGTGTGGGGTGTCAGTGGGCGGTGTGATGGTCAGTGTAGGGTGTCGGTGGGTGTTGTAAGAGTTAGTGTGTGGTGTCAGTGGGCGGTGTGATTGTCAGTGTGCGGTGTTGGGTGGTGTCGGTGGGCGGTGTGATAGTCGGTGTGTGGTGTCGTTGGGCGGTGTGATAGTCAGTGTGTGGTGTCGGTGGGCGGTGTGATAGTCAGTGTGTGGTGTCGGTGGGCGGTGTGATAGTCACCTAGTGTGTGGGGTCGGTGGGTGGTGTAATAGTCAGTGTGTGGTGGGCGTTGTGATAGTCAGTGTGGGGTGTCGGTGGGCGGTGTAATAGTCAGTGTGTGGTGGGCGGTGTAATAGTCAGTGTGTGGTGTCGGTGGGCGGTGTAATAGTCAGTGGGTGGTGTCGGTGGGTGGTGTGATAGTCAGTGTGTGGTGGGCGGTGTAATAGTCAGTGTGTGGTGTCGGTGGGCGGTGTAATAGTCAGTGGGTGGTGTCGGTGGGTGGTGTGATAGTCAGTGTGTGGTGGGCGTTGTGATAGTCAGTGTGTGGTGTCGGTGGGTGGTGTGATAGTCAGTGTGTGGTGTCGGTGGGCGGTGTAATAGTCAGTGGGTGGTGTTGGTGGGCGGTGTGATAGTCAGTGTGTGGTGGGCGGTGTGATAGTCAGTGTGTGGTGTCGGTGGGCGGTGTAATAGTCAGTGTGTGGTGGGCAGGGTAATAGTCAGTGTGTGGTGTCGGTGGGCGGTGTAATAGTCAGTGTGTGGTGGGCGGTGTGATAGTCAGTGTGTGGTGGGCGGTGTGATAGTCAGTGTGTGGTGTCGGTGGGCGGTGTAATAGTCAGTGTGTGGTGGGCGGTGTAATAGTCAGTGTGTGGTGTCGGTGGGTGGTGTGATAGTCAGTGTGTGGTGGGCAGTGTAATAGTCAGTGGGTGGTGTTGGTGGGCGGTGTGATAGTCAGTGTGTGGTGTCGGTGGGCGGTGTAATAGTCAGTGGGTGGTGTTGGTGGGTGGTGTGATAGTCAGTGTGTGGTGGGCGTTGTGATAGTCACTGTGTGGTGTCGGTGGGCGGTGTAATAGTCAGTGTGTGGTGGGCGTTGTGATAGTCAGTGTGTGGTGGGCGGTGTAATAGTCAGTGTGTGGTGTCGGTGGGCGGTGTAATAGTCAGTGGGTGGTGTCGGTGGGTGGTGTGATAGTCAGTGTGTGGTGGGCGTTGTAATAGTCAGTGGGTGGTATCGGTGGGTGGTGTCGGTGGGTGGTGTAATAGTCAGTGGGTGGTGTCGGTGGGTGGTGTGATAGTCAGTGTGTGGTGGGCGGTGTAATAGTCAGTGTGTGGTGTCGGTGGGCGGTGTAATAGTCAGTGTGTGGTGTCGGTGGGCGGTGTAATAGTCAGTGTGTGGTGTCGGTGGGCGGTGTAATAGTCAGTGTGTGGTGTCGGTGGGTGGTGTGATAGTCAGTGTGTGGTGGGCGTTGTGATAGTCAGTGTGTGGTGTCGGTGGGCGGTGTAATAGTCAGTGTGTGGTGTCGGTGGGCGTTGTGATAGTCAGTGTGTGGTGTCGGTGGGCGGTGTAATAGTCAGTGGGTGGTGTCGGTGGGCGGTGTAATAGTCAGTGGGTGGTGTCGGTGGGCGGTGTGATAGCCAGTACCTGGAAGATGTCGTTGGCACACTTGCGGCACAGGTTGTGTTGGCACGGCAGGATCACCACGGGTTTGGTGAACATCTCCAGGCAGATGGGGCAAATCAGCTGCTTCTCCAGGTTGTCCATGGTCTGCGTGTCGCCCGCCAGAGACTTGAAGCCCACGGCAAAATTCATCACCTCTGAGTGTTGGCGGGGTGGCCACTCGCTCTTCTAGACTCCGCTACACTTACTGTTCTAGATGCCACTCACACTCAGTGTCATTCACTGTGTTAGACCCCACTCACACCCAGTGTCACTCACTGTTCTAGACCCCGCTCACAGTCAGCGTCACTCAGTGTTCTGGACCCCGCTCACGGTCAGTGTCGCTCAGTGTTCTGGACCCCGCTCACACCCAGTGTCACTCACTGTTCTAGACCCCGCTCACAGTCAGTGTCACTCAGTGTTCTGGACCCCGCTCACGGTCAGTGTCGCTCACTGTTCTGGGCCCTGCTCACACTCAGCTGGGTACGCGCTCCCTGCTCTCCGCACCGCTCTCTCACTCAGTACACGGAGCTCTCTGGACACGGACAGCCTCTGACGCCTGTCTATGTTTGGAACTTCATATCACATCCTCCGGGAGAGGGTCCCATTAACCCGTTAGGTGCTGGAGAGCTTCCGTTACTCGCCCCGGCGGGTATTATTACCCCAGCCTGTGCTCTGCAGAGTGTTAACGTGTTGGGGGGGCTGAAGGAATTCCCCCGTGTATTTTTAGCTGTTGGATAAGGATTGGGGGGCAGCAGCTGTCACACAGCAGGTGACGCTGACTCACAATGACACACAAATAACAAAGACACAACTACGCCACGCCGAGAGCACTGGTGGGATGCGCCGCCGGCTACCGAAAACCCCATATTTACCCCGGAACGGCCTCAGAATGATCGGTGTCAGCTCAGCTGTTTTATTAGTATAGTCCGGTAATTCATATATGCAGTGGCACACATCTTTACACGCATACACGCTTACACTCCCTCTCAAACACACACATTTACACACGCATACACACACTTACACACACTCATCGAACACACGCATACAAACGCTTACACATACAACCTCTCAAACACACACACTCCCTCTCAAACACACGCATACACACACTCCCTCTCAAACACACGCATACACACACTCATCGAACACACGCATACAAACGCTTACACATACAACCTCTCAAACACACACACTTCATCTCAAACACACGCTTACACATACAACCTCTCACACACGCATACACACACTCCCTCTCAAACACACGCATACACACGCTTACACATACAACCTCTCACACACGCATACACACACTCCCTCTCAAACACACGCATACACACGCTTACACATACAACCTCTCACACACGCATACACACACTCCCTCTCAAACACACGCATACACACGCTTACACATACAACCTCTCACACACGCATACACACACTCCCTCTCAAACACACGCATACACACGCTTACACATACAACCTCTCACACACGCATACACACACTACCTCTCAAACACACGCATACACACACTCCCTCTCACACACACGCATACACACGCTTACACATACAACCTCTCAAACACACACGCATACACACACTCCCTCTCAAACACACGCATACACACGCTTACACATACAACCTCTCACACACGCATACACACGCTTACACATACAACCTCTCACACATGCATACACATGCTTACACATACAACCTCTCACACACACAAACACACTCCCTCTCAAACACACGCATACACACACTCCCTCTTACACACATACAACCTCTCAAACACACACGCATACACACACTCCCTCTCAAACACACGCATACACACGCTTACACATACAACCTCTCAAACACACACGCATACACACACTCCCTCTTACACACATACAACCTCTCAAACACACACGCATACACACACTCCCTCTCAAACACACGCATACACACGCTTACACATACAACCTCTCAAACACACACGCATACACACACTCCCTCTCAAACACACGCATACACACGCTTACACATACAACCTCTCACACACGCATACACACGCTTACACATACAACCTCTCAAATGCCTATGTACACTTACACAAACATCCTTACACTCTAACATACATTCAAAAGTTGTTCACAGAGGACCAGGTCAGACCGGCCCTGGGGCAGAACGGACGGAACCCCGCGGCACCGGCAAACCGATCAATTACATCTCATGTTTACAGGTAAACCGGTGAGTAAAGACTCAAACCTTAACCAGTCGTTGGTCTCGTCTTAGACCCTCATATTACCCACTACCACCTCTGCTGGGAGACTGTTCCCCTGATCCCCTACCCTCTCAGTAAAGTAAAACTCCCTTCCATCCCATCTCAGTCTCTGACGCTCTAGTGTTAGATTCCGCTATTGTTATAATTTTTCTCCTCCTTCGAAATAAATTCCCTCCCGTCCTTTATTAACCCCTTTATGTATTTATGAGTGATGGGAGTTAGTGTCACTGCGGGTGCAGCGCTGCCTCTGTCTGCATATAACCGGCACTGAGTGATGGGAGTTAGTGTCAGTGCGGGGGGTCGTGGTCTTTGTGTATTAACCGGCACTGAGTGATGGGAGTTAGTGTCAGTCCGGGGGGGAGCGGTCTGTCTGTATTTAACCGGCACTGAGTGATGGGAGTTAGTGTCAGTGCGGGGGGAGCGGTCTATCTGTATATAACCGGCACTGAGTGATGGGAGTTAGTGTCAGTGTGGGGGGAGCGTGGTCTCTGTCTGTATATTTACCGGCACTGAGTGATGAGAGTTAGTGTCAGTCCGGGGGGCGCGGTCTGTCTGTATATAACCGGCACTGAGTGATGGGAGTTAGTGTCCTTGCTTGGCTTCCTCTTTATCAGCAGGTTCCGGTGCGGCGGGGTCTCATCAGTCTGCTCGGCCGTGTTAGACGTCCAGCGCCGAGCGCACTACGGACGAAGGAGCAGCGGCCGTCCGTCTGCCATCTCTTACAGGGCGTCATGTAATGTATATTAAAGCCGCCCTGTGCCCTGTATAACGCACTCCCTATACATTATTCAGGTTCAGCCCGTCTCACTGGCGGAACGTGCCGCTGTTGGTCGCATTGTGGACAGTAAGGGGTTAAAGCGTCTAAGACTCATTCCAGACTAAACGCGTCGGCGTATCCAAAATACCGGCTGCCACCGACACGCGCACAGTCCCTTCACCCGCCACACGCGTATGCAGTCCCTTCACCCGGCGCACGCACACGCAGTCCCTTCACCCGGCGCACGCAAAAACCTTCACCCGGCGCACGCACACGCAGTCCCTTCACCCGGCGCACGCAAAAACCTTCACCCGGCGCATGCACACGCAGTCCCTTCACCCGGGGCCGGTGTGCGGCCTGCCGCAGAAACACAAACCGGGAGCGGCTGGGTAAAGACGTCCTTTTATTGGCTCCTTTAACCAGGAGCGTTCATCGTAACGAATAAAAACGGCCACGACCCCCCCCAGCTTGGCACTACTTGCTGGTGAGGAAATGAGAAGTTTGGCAGAAGCTGTCTCTCCCCGGCGGCAGCTCCAGACTCCACCGTGCCAGGGGCCCACGGCTGCGAACATGCGGTGCGTGGACAGTGTGCCACGGCCCGGAACCAGAGAAATACCCCAACATATAACAAGGGGCCGGCGTGGACTCCGGCCCCGAAGCTCCCGGCTGTGAAGTCGGTAACACCCGGTCCTCATGTATCTATGAAAGGACTGTAACAGGGCTTAGGGGCCACTCGCTGTCCGTGGCATAATAACCCGGCTAAGGGGCCACTCGCTGTCCGTGGCATAATACCCCGGCTAAGGGGCCACTCGCTGTCCGTGGCATAATACCCCGGCTAAGGGGCCACTCGCTGTCCGTGGCATAATAACCCGGCTAAGGGGCCACTCGCTGTCCGTGGCATAATAACCCGGCTAAGGGGCCACTCGCTGTCCGTGGCATAATAACCCGGCTAAGGGGCCACTCGCTGTCCGTGGCATAATAACCCGGCTAAGGGGCCACTCGCTGTCCGTGGCATGATCAGGCTAAAGGGCCACTCGCTGTCCGTGGCATAATAACCCGGCTAAGGGGCCACTCACTGTCCATGGCATAATAACCCGGCTAAGGGGCCACTCGCTGTCCGTGGCATAGCGTGGCACTCATGGACCCAAATCACATTCTAAGCGTAACAGAGATCGCAATGCAATGGAGGGGGTTAAAGGGCAGGTGCCACGAGGAAGCATCACACGCGTGACACACACGTAGCCCACGCGGTGCCGTTACATGTCTTTTTTGACTCGACACAAATCAGCAGAGCTGCAGGGGCAGGCGGGACTCTAGAAGAGGGCAATTGTGCTGCTTCCGGGGCAGATTCATTACAGACCGACTTCTAAGCAGAAAGGATCAGGCGGGAATCGGTGGCGCCGGCGGCTCCTTCCAGCTCCGCGGAATGTGGCACATGCGTCCTTATGCATCGGCGTTACCCGCAGCTCCGTTAGCCCCTGTGCCGCTGTCACCTTGGTGGGGCGTGAACGCCGGGGACCCGGCCGCGACATATCACACCCAGCACACCCCAAATATTCTGTACATATCTGCCACGGAGGGGGCAGTGGGGGACCACGGGGGGGCAGTTATGTTCCTAGGTGGGGTGCGGCTCGCAGGGATCCGAGTCTGTAAGCTGCGTCACTGAGAGAAAGTGGAAGATCAGAGAGCCCCCCGGGCACAGCTCACGGCCTCCGTTCCGGATCATAAAGGGGGGCAAACACAGTCAGTACGCGGCGAGCAACGTGGCAGCGGCAGCAGAGCCCTCCCGTCCATGCAGAATCCAGTCCACGATCCACGGTGAGTGAGCGAGCGCTCGCTGCCGGAGCGGGGCAGGAGGGCGGTGAATGCGGGGCAGGAACGGACAGAAAGCTTGGGGTATTAAACCCTCTCCTACTAAGTTCCAGCCATTAACCGCGAGAACAGTAATTACAAGCATAGAGCGGGACCCCTGGGGCCAGCACTGGGAATGTTTATTGGCAGAGATGGGCGATGGGCATCGGCTGTCAGACTCTCTCCTGGGCAAAAAATCAGGGACCACGAGAGAAGCTCCCCATCCGGCAGATGTGCGGCCAATCACCGGAGCTGGCACCTGCGCAAACGGGATAAAAACGGGTTCTAGATCACGGGCACAAACTCCGCCCACAAAGAGTTCTCCCTCCCACCGCTGCAACCCCCCCCGCCAACACCCCGCCACAAGCATGCCCGGCCCATCACCGCCCCCTCCCCCCCCGACGGGCTCATCTCACCCACAACCCATCCGCCCGGCTCAGGGCAGAGACTCACCCACTGAGAGGTTTCATTCACCGGATCCTGGCGCACCAACGCCGTTAGGAATTCTGCCGCGGAGGCTCGGGGTGAACGGGGGGTCCGGGGGACGGCTGCACGTGGATAACGTCATCACCTGTCGGGAACACAGAACACGTCACGGCACGCGTGGTGCACCACTAGGACCGTTCCGAGTGGTCAGAGAGCTCCTCACCATCCTCTGCCCTGATCTGAGCCTCCAGGTCCTCGGGATTGACGCATTTATACGACTCGTCCTCCTCGGGGGGCTTACAGCGGCCGCAGCAGAACCCGCAGCAACAGCAGCAGCAACAGCAGGTGACCAGAGAGCAGCAGATCACCAGCGCCTGCAACAAAACAGAGCGTCAGCCCCGCGGCCCCCAACGAGAACCCCCCCAGAGGCGAGCCGACTATCCCGCGGCCCCAGGCAGTATGGAGCGTCACCGTCGCCCCCCGCTTCGTACTTTGAACCAGCACTTGGACATCAGGAAGTAGTACTTGACGCTCTCCTCTCCGAACTGCTCGGCCACGTAGAGCCCCATGGAGCCGTACTGGTCGTAGATCCTGCGCTTGTTGTCGTCGGTGAGAGTAGAGTTGGCGTTATTGATCTCCTTGAACTTTTCGGCAGCTTCTGGATTGTCGGGGTTCTTGTCCGGGTGATAGCGCAGGGCTAACTTTCTGAGGGGGTAAAAATAAATGAAACAACGTGGTTTTGTCTGGGGAGGGAGAGAGAGGGGGGAGAGAGAGGGGGGAGAGAGAGGGGGGAGAGAGAGGGGGGAGAGAGAGGGGGGAGAGAGAGGGGGGGAGAGAGAGGGGGGGAGAGAGAGGGGGGGAGAGAGAGAGAGGGGGGGAGAGAGAGAGAGAGAGGGGGGGGAGAGAGAGAGAGAGAGGGGGGGAGAGAGAGAGGGGGGGGAGAGAGAGGGGGGGAGAGAGAGAGGGGGGGGAGAGAGAGAGGGGGGGAGAGAGAGAGAGGGGGGGGAGAGAGAGAGGGGGGGGGAGAGAGGGGGGGGAGAGAGAGAGAGGGGGGGAGAGAGAGAGAGAGGGGGGGAGAGAGAGAGAGAGAGGGGGGGAGAGAGAGAGAGAGAGGGGGGGAGAGAGAGAGAGGGGGGGAGAGAGAGGAGGGGGGGGAGAGAGAGGGGGGGGGGAGAGAGGGGGGGGGGAGAGAGAGAGAGGGGGGAGAGAGAGAGAGGGGGGGAGAGAGAGAGGGGAGAGAGAGAGAGAGGGGGGGAGAGAGAGATAGAGAGGGGGGGAGAGAGAGATAGAGAGGGGGGGAGAGAGAGAGAGGGGGGGGAGAGAGAGAGAGGGGGGGAGAGAGAGAGAGGGGGGGAGAGAGAGAGAGAGGGGGGGAGAGAGAGAGAGGGGGGGAGAGAGAGAGGGGGGAGAGAGAGAGAGGGGAGAGAGAGAGGGGGGGAGAGAGAGAGGGGGGGAGAGAGAGAGGGAGGGGAGAGACAGAGAGAGCTCCCTGCCACAGCTGCCCCCTCTACTGGCAGAGCTGTATGGTGACAGCGCTGGGGGCGCAGTAGTACCTGTACGCCTTCTTAATGTCGTCCTGCGAGGCCCCCTTCTCCAGACCCAGCACCTGGTACAGAGAGAGCCCCGTACGAGACATCTTCCTCTGAGGTCTGCCCGGCTCTGCCATCGTGCTCTGCTAAAGAGAGGGCACATGAACACGCGGCGTGACACCACACCCCAGCTGGCCACACCCACCAGCCTAACCCCACCGCCCACCCAGCTGGCCGCACCCACCAGCCTAACCCCACCGCCCACCCAGCTGGCCGCACCCACCAGCCTAAAACCCACCACCCACCCAGCTGGCCGCACCCACTGCCCACCCAGCTGGCCACACCCACCAGCCTAACCCCACAGCCAATGTTCCATCTAATTTTTCTTAGTTGGCGTGCGCAGAAAATTTCTCTTGTGCAAAAACTTTCACAGAGCAAAAATTTTGTGCGCAGAATACCCGCGCCGTATAAAGTTTCACAAATTTTTTTTCTTGGGGGGGGAGACTGTTGTGCGCACAATTTTTGGACGTGTGCGCTCTCTTAAAAAGCTATGTGCGCGCGCAGCTTAGAGGGAACACTGCTCACAGCCCACCCAGCTGGCCGCACCTACCACCCTAACCCCACTGCGCACACCCACCCCCCAGCGGGTCACACATGCCACCCCCGCCTGCTCTGCCTCCGTGTGGAGTTATAATGTCACCTCCAGGTCAGAGACCAGCCCCGCGCTATCAGCGACCTCTGCCCCGCACATTCCTTACACCAGCCACCGCCTGACATCTGCCGCCCCGCCAACAGCAGCCGTGCACACAGCAAATACCCGGGGGGGGGGTATGGGATTATGGCAGGGGTCAGTAAAGCTCCAGAATCCACACCAGAACCATCCTCTACCTCCTCAGCCCGCAGGCGGAATCCTGCATTTGCCCCTTAATTCGCAGCTGTAAATTCCTTGTCGGCACAGGGTCAGCGTAATAAACAGAGCGATAATCCGGCCTCAGAGATAAAGCCCCGAGTAAGAGGTTTACCTCCTGCCGACGTGCACAGCCAGGTGCAGCCAACCCGACACCGCTACACGAGCACACACACAGCTACACGAGCGTACACACACACACACACACACACAGCTACACGAGCGTACACACACAGCTACACGAGCGTACACACACACAGCTACACGAGCACACACACACAGCTACACGAGCGTACACACACACAGCTACACGAGCGTACACCCACACAGCTACACGAGCGTACACCCACACAGCTACACGAGCGTACACCCACACAGCTACACGAGCGTACACACACAGCTACACGAGCGTACACACACAGCTACACGAGCGTACACACACACACAGCTACACGAGCGTACACACACACACACACAGCTACACGAGCGTACACACACACACACAGCTACACGAGCGTACATACACACAGCTACACGAGCGTACACACACACACACACACAGCTACACGAGCGTACACACAGCTACACGAGCGTACACACAGCTACACGAGCGTACACACACACAGCTACACGAGCGTACACACACACACACACAGCTACACGAGCGTACACACACACACACAGCTACACGAGCGTACACACACACACACAGCTACACGAGCGTACACACACACACAGCTACACGAGCGTACACACACACACAGCTACACGAGCGTACACACACACACAGCTACACGAGCGTACACACACACACAGCTACACGAGCGTACACACACACACACACAGCTACACGAGCACACACACACAGCTACACGAGCACACACACACACAGCTACACGAGCGTACACACACAGCTACACGAGCGTACACACACACAGCTACACGAGCGTACACACACACACACAGCTACACGAGCGTACACACATACACAGCTACACGAGCACGCACACACCGCTACACGAGCACGCACACACCGCTACACGAGCACACATACACCGCTACAGACGCGCGCACACACACACCGCTACACGCACGCACGCACGCACAGGGGGGTCCCCCGGCCGCTCTGTGTCACCAACAGAAACGCGTTAAGCAGTTTCCTCCTATACCGACTCACTCCCACCCAACACCACAGACGGTCCTCACGCATGCCTGTCACTCACCTGAGCGCTGCCTTCACTCCTACCACAGGTACCCGGAAGTGCACTTACTCACAGCCCCGCCCACATACGAATAAACCGCTAATGCGGATTCTCGCCCTTCTCTAACCGGAAGTTCAGGAATTCACGCCCCCAACCGGCTGCTGAAGCCATTGAGTGGAGGAAGCTGCCAAGCGGCCATTTTTCATTTGGGCAAAAAGAGAGCCTTAAAATGAAGTGTACGGAAATATTTTCTATGAACCATTCTAAGGGAACCTGGAGCCTTCCCTGTGAGCGGGTTACCGGAGTATGCAGATCATTAGGGGTTAACAAAATTCCTGTGTGACATCCTCCGCAGCCAGAACCCGAACTGCTTGGAGGGAGAAATGGCGCATGCGCAAGGTGGACCCATTCTCATGTAACGGCGGGCAGTTAGGACTCATGCGCATGTGTTTCAGCCAATGACTCTCTGAAAAATTTGTAACAGGCCCTTTAAGGGCCATCGCTGGGCATGCCGGGAGTAGTAGTTCCCCACTAGCGCGGTGCATGCCGGGGTTGGTTGCTGTCAGCGGGCGCGGTGCTTGCCGCGGTTGGTTGCTGTCAGCCGGCGCGATGCATGCCGGGGTTGGTTACTGTCAGGTGGTGAGGTGCATGTCGCGGTGCCTGCTGGGAATTGTAGTTAGGCAGTCCCCTCCTCTCATGTCTGGCAGGAATTCGTGGACTCGCTTTCCCGGCAGGCAGTGCGGATGAGAGATGTCAGGCCTCGATATGGATAGGGGAGCAGATAGAGAGCCTGGGACCGGGAATCCGGTTAGAGATCGGGGAGACAAGGATGGGGACTCGGGGAGGTCCCGCTCCCACAGGTCAGAGCCGCAATTACGTCAACACAAAATGGATGATGTCATACTTTTTGCTGTTAGTTTTTAATTGGACCTTAGATTTTGGGGGCGTATGGGGCAAATAGGGAGGGGTGATTGAGGTTAATTTGCGGGGCTTGGCTGTCAGGATGGGGATTGGAGGTATTTAGGAGGGGTTGGGGTATCAGGGTGGGGATTAGAGGAATTTGGGGAGGGACTGGGGTAACAGGGAGGGGAGTGGAGGTATTTGAGGAGGGGTTTGGGTATCAGGGAGTGGAGATATTTGGGGAGGGATTGGGGTATCAGGGTGGAGATTGGAGGTATTTGGGGAGGGGCTGGGGTATCGGAGGGGAGTGGAGGTATTTGCGGAGGGGTTTGGGGTATCAGGGTGAGGATTGAGGAGGGGCTGGGGATCAGGACGGGGATTGGAGGTATTTGCGGAGGAGATGGGGTATCAGGGTGGGGATTGGCGGTATTTGCGGAGGGACTGGGGTATCGGGATGGGGATTGGAGGTATTTGCGGAGGGACTGGGGTATCGGGATGGGGATTGGAGGTATTTGCGGAGGGTCTGGGGTATCAGGATGGGGATTGGAGGTATTTGCGGAGGGGTTTGGATATCAGAGTGGGGATTGGAGATATTTGAGGAGGGATTGGGGTATCAGGGAAGAGATTGGAGGTATTTGGGGAGGGGCTGGGGTATCAGGGTGGGGATTAGAGGTACTTGCGGAGGGGCTTGGGTATCTGGGTCCGGATCGGAGACATTTGCGGAGGGACTGGAGTATCAGGGTGGGGAGGGTTCTCTGGAACCCCCCATGGAGGTCTCTGTAGACCCCCCCCATGGAGGTCTCTGTAGACCCCCCCATGGAGGTCTCTGTAGACCCCCCCCCATGGAGGTCTCTGTAGATCCCCCCATGGAGGTCTCTGTAGATCCCCCCATGGAGGTCTCTGTAGATCCCCCCCCCATGGAGGTCTCTGTAGACCCCCCCCATGGAGGTCTGTGTGGATCCCCCCGCCATGGAGGTCTCTGTGGATTCCCCCCCCATGGAGGTCTCTGTGGATTCCTCCCCCAATGGAGATCTCTGTGGATTCCCCCCCCATGGAGGTCTCTGTGGATTCCCCCCCCATGGAGGTCTCTGTGGATCCCCCTCCCCATGGAGGTCTCTGTGGATTCCCCCCCCATGGAGGTCTCTGTGGATTCCCCCCCCATGGAGGTCTCTGTGGATTCCCCCCCCCATGGAGGTCTCTGTGGATTCCCCCCCCCATGGAGGTCTCTGTGGATTCCCCCCCCCATGGAGGTCTCTGTGGATTCCCCCCCCATGGAGGTCTCTGTGGATCCCCCCCCCCCCATGGAGGTCTCTGTGGATCCCCCCCCCATGGAGGTCTCTGTGGATCCCCCCCCCATGGAGGTCTCTGTGGATTCCCCCCCCATGGAGGTCTCTGTGGATTCCCCCCCCATGGAGGTCTCTGTGGATTCCCCCCCATGGAGGTCTCTGTGGATTCCCCCCCCCCAATGGAGGTCTCTGTGGATTCCCCCCCCCATGGAGGTCTCTGTGGATCCCCCCCCCCATGGAGGTCTCTGTGGATCCCCCCCCCCATGGAGGTCTCTGTGGATCCCCCCCCCATGGAGGTCTCTGTGGATTCCCCCCCCATGGAGGTCTCTGTGGATTCTGATTCCAGCGGAGGTCTCTTCCACCCCATGGAGGGCTTGGTGTAACTTCGTGGCCCCGGTGCTCAGGGCCAGGGGTTCCCCTCCTATTTATACTTGGCAGCTGCCGCCGCCTGTTGCCTATTTTTGGCCGTCCGTGGAGTTGTGTTTGTGCTGAGCTGGGTCTGTGTCCCATATGGAAGCCGAGCCCGGCAGATCCTGAACGAGCTGACGGCTCCCGGGCCCCTGCGTTTTGTACAAGGAATGAACCCCCCAGGGGCCGAGTGTTATTTCGGGGCCGTCATTTCGGGCTGTTCGAGCCTCCAGCCGTCCTACAGGTACCTGTCTGTCCGAGCGTGAAGTGTAGGGGCCACAGCAGGAGTACTGCAAGGAGAACCGCACTCCGAGTGTAAGGGCCACAGCAGGAGTACTGCAAGGAGTACCTCGCTCCGAGTGGAAGGGGCCACAGCAGGAGTGCGGCTGTTGGGTATAGCAGGGGTGTGTGGAGGGGTATAGTACAAGGTCGGGCATCTGTTCTTTGGGTGGGGTATAGGACAGGGTCGGAGGTCTGTTCTGTGGGTAGGGGTGTTTGGGTGCGGTATAGGACAGGGTCGGGGGTCTGTTCTCTGGGTAGGCTATAGAAGGGGTGTGGGGGGTATAGGACAGGGTCAGGGGTCTGTTCTGTGGGTAGGGTATAAAAGGGGTGTGGGGGAGGGGGTATAGGACAAGGTTAGGGGTCTGTTCTGTAGGTAGGGGTGTTTGGGGGGTATAGGACAGGGTCGGAGGTCTGTTCTGTGGGTAGGGTATAGAAGGGGTGTGGGGGGGTATAGGACAGGGTCGGGGGTCTCTTCTGTGGGTACGGTATGGAAGGGGTGTGGGGGAGGGGTATAGGACAGGGTCGGGGGTCTGTTCTGTGGGTGGGTTATAGAAGGGGTGTGGGGGAGGGGTATAGGACAGGGTCGGGGGTCTGTTCTGTGGGTAGGGTATAGAAGGGGTGTGGGGGAGGGGTATAGGACAGGGTGGGGGTCTGTTTTGTGGGTGGGTTATAGAAGGGGTGAGGGGGAGGGGTATAGGACAGGGTCGTGGGGGTCTATATTCTGTGTTTTCGTTCACCCATCTGGTTGGTCTCCAGTGACAGTGGGGAAGACTCCCTGGACACCCTGCTCACCCGTTTGCCTCTCACGCCGTCTCTGTCTCCGCGGAAACGCACGACCAGCCAGAGCAAGACCGAGCCGCCGTTACTACGGACCAGCAAGAGGACCATTTACACAGCCGGCCGGCCGCCATGGTACAACGAGTCTGGGACCCCCTTCAAGGAGGCGTTTGTGATCGGTGAGGCTCTGGTGTCCGGCGCATTGTACACTCGTTCACTGTGTGTGTCACACGCCATCTTTAACCCTCTGCGTTCCTCCCTCAGGTCTGTGCGGTGGGAGCGCGTCGGGTAAAACCACGGTAGCCAATAAGATCATCGAGGCCCTGGATGTCCCGTGGGTTGTCCTCCTGTCCATGGATTGTTTCTATAAGGTGGGTCTCAACCTTTTTGGCCTCTTGGATTCGGTAAATGTCCTCGCCTGATAGTACAGGCTCCTCCCACTCATCATCTGACCCCGCCCCTAATAATGCTCATGCCCCTCCCCCGTTGCCCCTTACCCGCGCCCTCTGCCTGGGCCATATAATGTGAGTGCTGGTGGCCCCCCCAGGTCCTCAGTAAGGAGCAGCAGGAGTTGGCCGCGAGGAATGAGTATAACTTTGATCACCCCGACGCGTTTGACTTTGATCTGCTGGTGAACGTCCTGCGCAAGCTGAAGAAGGGCAAGAGCGTGAAGGTGCCGGTGTACGACTTTACCACCCACAGTCGCAGGAAGGAGTGGGTAAGTGTACTGTCCGTGCGGGAACGGGATGGGATGCGTGTTACGTGTGTCACATGGCTTAACGTGTCCCCCTCATGCACAGAAAACGGTGTACGGCGCCAACGTGGTCATATTCGAAGGAATTCTGGCTTTTGCCAACAAAGAGCTCCTGAAGGTAAAGGCTGCCCCTTGCTGCTCAGTTGTAACCCCCCCATAGCCTGTCTGTCCCCCCCCATAGCCTGTCTGTCCCCCCCCCATAGCCTGTCTGTCCCCCCCCATAGCCTGTCTGTCTCCCCCCCATAGCCTGTCTGCCCCCCCCATAGCCTGTCTGTCCCCCCCCTATAGCCTGTCTGTCCCCCCCCTATAGCCTGTCTGTCCACCCCCATAGCCTGTCTGTCCACCCCCATAGCCTGTCTGTCCACCCCCATAGCCTGTCTGTCCCCCCCCATAGCCTGTCGCCCCCCCCGTAGCCGGTCTGTCCCCCCCCCCCCGTAGCCTGTCTGTCTCCCCCCCCCGTAGCCTGTCTGTCCCCCCCCCCCCCGTAGCCTGTCTGTCTCCCCCCCCCCATAGCCTGTCTGTCTCCCCCCCATAGCCTGTCTGTCTCCCCCCGCCGTAGCCTGTCTGTCGCCCCCCCCCGTAGCCGGTCTGTCTCCCCCCTCCCCCCGTAGCCTGTCTGTCTCCCCCCCCGTACCCCGTAGCCTGTCTGTCTCCCCCCCCGTACCCCGTAGCCTGTCTGTCTCCCCCCCCGTAGCCTGTCTGTCTCCCCCCCCGTAGCCTGTCTGTCTCCCCCCCCCGTAGCCTGTCTGTCTCCCCCCCCGTAGCCTGTCTGTCTCCCCCCCCGTAGCCTGTCTGTCCCCCCCCGTAGCCTGTCTGTCTCAACCCCGCCCCCCCCCCCCCGAGTCATTCTGACGTCCCCTGTCCCGTCTCCTCTGCAGCTCCTGGATATGAAGGTGTTTGTTGATACCGACTCTGACATCAGGTTGGTGCGCAGGCTGAAGCGTGACATCACCGAACGAGGACGTGACATCGTGGGTGTTATCAAACAATACAATAAGTTTGTGAAGCCGGCGTTCGAGCAGTACATAGAGCCCACGGTGCAGCTGGCGGACATCGTGGTGCCCAGAGGTGCGTGCCTGCCGATTGGTGGGCTGTGGCCTGCCGATCGGTGGGGTATTTAAAGGGACACCTTAATGCTTACGATATCTGAGATGCCCCTTTCGCTCTTCTGAGGAATCTGCCCTGTGCATTTGCCCCCCCCCCGTATGTTGCTGTGTAAGGTCTCATTAGCATAGATTCAGTTTATATGATAATGTTAATTACCCCTCCCTTTGGCTCTTTGCCCCACTGGCTTGCCCCGTTTGACGTGAAGTTATACATCAGTACTGAGTATCCGTCGCTTTGCCTTCTAGGAGGAGAGAACTTTGTGGCTTTGGATCTAATAGTTCAGCACGTACATAGCCAGCTGGAGAAGGTAAGGGGTTAATGCCCAGGGTCAGGGTTAATCTCTGGGGCAGGTACACAGTTAGGTGCAGTTCCCCAGGGGCGAGTCCATTGTCAAGGACAGATCTACAGGTGTGCATGCCAGCTCAGGGGCAGCAGGGATGTCAGGGGCAAGTCCCCAAGGGGGTGGGTTCAGGGGCAGGGGGCAAGCCCCCAAGGGGGTGGGTTCAGGGCCAGGGGGCAAGTCCCCAGAGGGGTGGGTTCAGGGGCAGGGGGAAGTCCCCAGGGGGTGGGTTCAGGGGCAGGGGGCAAGTCCCCAGGGGGGTGGGTTCAGGGGCAGGTGACCTGAGCCGTGGGGCTGTCAGGGAATAACGCATTACTTCCCAGTCAGCTTGAAGGGTTTCGTTTAGTCAATTGGGTTCCAGTGTTTGCCCCTGTGGTGGGTAGTTCTCCGTAGCGTGGGGCAGATGTTTTGGGGCCTGTTCCTGGGGTATTTGCATGGTTCTGTCAGTAATATATATTTTCCCCTTATTTCCCATTTCTCTGTATTTCATCCTGCCCCCGCCTGCCGTCACCCCCATATACCCCTCTCTGCCCCCACCACTCCTGCATGTGCTCTTACTTGCCCCTCCTGATATCTAATCATTTGACCTGTGACGCTGTGGCCCCGCCTGCCGTGTCCTTTAACCCTTCGTTGACCTTTGTGTCGGTGTCAGCGGGAGATCACGGTGAGGTAGGCTTTTGTTTCATGTAATTATGGGGAGGGGGCGTGACTGAAGTGCGTGATCTGCCAGGACACGCGTGACACATGCAGGCTGCATCACGTGTACATACCTCGGGCATATGCCAGTCTACAGATAATACCCGCAGAGGGTTTACATACGTGTGCTTTACATATGTCTCTACATATCAAGCTCGTCTGGGTCCTCCCGCTCACCCTGCGCCGTGGCCCACTCACCCTGCGCCGTGGCCCACTCACCCTGCGCCGCCGGACAACCGTGCCCCACTCACCCTCTGTACCTCTGAAAGCTCCTTACATTAGATTAACTGCCCCTTATCTCTGTCTGCCTTCCAATAGTCTCTGAAACTCCCATTATCTCTCTCTGTATCTCTCTCTCTCTCTCTCCCCCCTCTCCCCGGGTTCTCTCTCTCTCTCCCCCCTCTCCCGGGGTTCTCTCTCTCTCCCCTCTCCCGGGGTTCTCTCTCTCCCCCCTCTCCCCGGGTTCTCTCTCTCTCCCCCCTCTCCCCGGGTTCTCTCTCTCTCCCCCCTCTCCCCGGGTTCTCTCTCTCTCCCCACTCTCCCGGGGTTCTCTCTCTGTATCTGCCCTTTTGTTTATCACACCGTCTCATTTAGTTCTCTCTTTTATACTCTGTTTGTGGCGCCCTCTCTCTGCCATCATTGTCATTCCACAGAGGATGCAGCGCTGGAACATGTGAGAGCCTCGGCCAGCCTGCTCGCTGCATGCCTTCTGCGTACTGACCCCGGCATGTGCCTGCGAGTGCATTCTGCGCATGCAGGCGCTGTGTGCAGGAGCACCGAGGGATCTTTTATGTGTGCGGGGCGCCTGGGCTTCCGTGGGTGTGTGTGCGCGGGGCGCCTCTGGGTGTGTGTGCGCGGGGCGCCTCTGAGTGTGTGAGTGTGTGCGCGGGGCGCCTCTGGGTGTGTGTGTGTGCGCGGGGCGCCTCTGGGGGTGTGTGTGTGCGCGGGGCGCCTCTGGGGGTGTGTGTGTGTGTGCGGGGCGCCTCTGGGCGGATGTGCCCCTTGCGTGTGTTCATCGGGCTGATGATGCATCTGCCGTGTGTTCTGAGTGGTTACAGGGCATTTACTAATCACATGACACGTTGTGGGTGCTGTTAGCGTGGCGTGCTTTGCTAAGTGTTCACCGTTACACACTTTTCTCTGCACCGTCTGCTTTTATTCTGTTCATATCTATTTTTTTATTACATAACAATTTGACACACCCACTGCAGGGTGACAGACAGAAGGGAGCTATGGGGTCTGCCCCTCCCAGTGCGGGGCAACATAGAAGGGATCTATGGGACATTCTGCCCCTCCCACTGTAGGGCGACACAAACAAGAGGGAGCTATGGGACACAAAGTCTGCTCCTCCCACCTCAGGGTGACAGACAGACGGGAGCTATGGGACACAAAGTCTGCTCCTCCCATTGCAGGATGACACAGACGGAAGGGAGTTATGGGACAAGTAGTGGGTGATCGACCCTGTAGGGCGACAGACAGATGGGAGCTATGGGACAGACTGCCCCTCCCACTGCAGGGCGACACAGAGTCCATATGTTGTGATTGCACAGTTTGTTCGCTAACACGCGTGTTAATGGCAGGCAGTGCAGATGCCGGATATGCGAGTAAATGCTTATTTTGTGATCCTGCTGCATGTGGAGTGTGTTTGGGGGAATGTTATTTGCCCCTGCCCCCCTTCTCCTGACTACCCCCCTTCTCCTGACTACCCCCTCTTTTTTCACAGGGCAGCCTTGGCCTCAGCCCACCAAGGACAGCCGCTCCCAGACACTCTGAGTGTTCTGCCTGCGACCCCCCAGGTCCGAGGAATGCACACCATTATCAGGTGCGGACCCTGTGCCCGGATGCCCCCTCAGTGTGCTGTGGTGAGGTTGTTGGGTAACAAACCCTGTTCTTCCTTTCCAGGAACAAGGACACAAATCGCGATGAATTTATCTTTTACTCCAAGCGTCTCATGCGTCTCCTGATAGAGCATGCGCTCTCCTTCCTGCCTCTCAGCGTAAGTGGGCGCCTTAGTACCGGCAGCCAATCGCCTTGATGTTTGGCCAGCAAACATGCTAGTGTGGGGCATTGGTATAGCTAGCATACTTAAGTACACTTCCTGCATTCAGTAGCGGCAGGCAGGGGGAGGAGTTACATGAAACAGAAGTCTAATATTCTAACGCCAATAACTAAAGAGTGCCTGCGCTGATCAGCACGCACCAAAATGCACTGGGACCCGCGTCACATGCACTCTAACACGCATCTAAAACATTAGGGTATGCGTTTAACACGCGTGTGAAGATATTACAGGTCACTGTCCATGACGGAAGCCCGGGGAGTCCAATGTGATTATTTCTTTCCTTCCTCTGTCAGCCGGTGACTGTAGAGACACCTCAGGGAACGTTATACCAGGGGAAGAAATTCCACCGGCAGAGGGTAAGATGGGAGAGGCAACTGTGAAGGTTGGGGGTGGATATAATGCAATAATGTAGGGGGTAACTATAAGTACAGTATAATAAACTGGGTGGTAAATATAATAGACTGGGGGGGATATAGTGCAGTATTTGTGTGTGGGGTAAATATAATAGGCTGGGGGTAGATATAGTGCAGTATTTCTGTGTGTGGGGTAAATATAATAGGCTGGGGGTAGATATAGTGCAGTATTTCAGTGTGGGGGGTAAATATAATAGGCTGGGGGGGATATAGTGCAGTATTTGTGTGTGTGGGGTAAATATAATAGGCTGGGGGGTATAGTGCAGTATTTCTGTGGGGGGTAAATATAATAGGCTGGGGGCTAGATATAGTGCAGTATTCCTGTGGGGGGTAAATATAATAGGCTGGGGGGTAGATATAGTGCAGTATTTCTGTGTGTGGGGTAAATATAATAGGCTGGGGGGTAGATATAGTGCAGTATTCCTGTGGGGGGTAAATATAATAGGCTGGGGGGTAGATATAGTGCAGTATTTCTGTGGGGGGTAAATATAATAGGTGGGGAGTAGATATAGTGTGGGGTAAATATAATAGGCTGGGGGTAGATATAGTGCAGTATTCCTGTGGGGGGTAAATATAATAGGCTGGGGGGTAGATATAGTGCAGTATTTCTGTGTGTGGGGTAAATATAATAGGCTGGGGGTAGATATAGTGCAGTATTTCTGTGTGTGGGGTAAATATAATAGGCTGGGGGTAGATATAGTGTATAGTGTAGTGTAGATATATTTGTGTGGGGTAAATATAATAGGCTGGGGGTAGATATAATAGGCTGGGGGTAGATATAGTGCAATATTCCTGTGGGGGGTAAATATAATAGGCTGGGGGTAGATATAGTGCAGTATTTCAGTGTGGGGGTAAATATAATAGGCTGGGGGGTATAGTGCAGTATTCCTGTGGGGGGTAAATATAATAGGCTGGGGGGATATAGTGCAGTATTTGTGTGTGGGGTAAATATAATAGGCTGGGGGTAGATATAGTGCAGTATTTGTGTGGGGGGTAAATATAATAGGCTGGGGGGATATAGTGCAGTATTTGTGTGTGGGGTAAATATAATAGGCTGGGGGTAGATATAGTGCAGTATTTCAGTGTGGGGGTAAATATAATAGGCTGGGGGTAGATATAGTGCAGTATTTCAGTGTGGGGGTAAATATAATAGGCTGGGGGGATATAGTGCAGTATTTCAGTGTGGGGTAAATATAATAGGCTGGGGGTAGATATAGTGCAGTATTTCAGTGTGGGGGTAAATATAATAGGCTGGGGGGATATAGTGCAGTATTTCAGTGTGGGGGTAAATATAATAGGCTGGGGGTAGATATAGTGCAGTATTTGTGTGTGAGGTAAATATAATAGGCTGGGGGTAGATATAGTGCAGTATTTCAGTGTGGGGGTAAATATAATAGGCTGGGGGTAGATATAGTGCAGTATTTGTGTGGGGGGTAAATATAATAGGCTGGGGGGATATAGTGCAGTATTTGTATGTGAGGTAAATATAATAGGCTGGGGTAGATATAGTGCAGTATTTCAGTGTGGGGGTAAATATAATAGGCTGGGGGGGATATAGTGCGGTATTTGTGTGTGAGGTAAATATAATAGGCTGGGGGGATATAGTGCAGTGTTTCAGTGTGGGGTAAATATAATAGGCTGGGGGGGATATAGTGCGGTATTTGTGTGTGAGGTAAATATAATAGGCTGGGGGGGATATAGTGCGGTATTTGTGTGTGAGGTAAATATAATAGGCTGGGGGGGATATAGTGCGGTATTTGTGTGTGGGGTAAATATAATAGGCTGGGGGGGTATAGTGCAGTATTTCTGTGGGGGGTAGATATAATAGGCTGGGGGTAGATATAGTGCAGTATTTCAGTGTGGGGTAAATATAATAGGCTGGGGGGGATATAGTGCGGTATTTGTGTGTGGGGTAAATATAATAGGCTGGGGGGGGATATAGTGCGGTATTTGTGTGTGGGGTAAATATAATAGGCTGGGGGGTATAGTGCAGTATTTCTGTGGAGGGTAGATATAATAGGCTGGGGGGGATATAGCGCAGTATTTCTGGGGAGGGGGGTAGATATAAGTCCGGTATAATACTGCCCTTCTGGAAGTGGAGCTGTTGGCTTGGGGGGAGTAGAGATGGTGGGGTATTGGAGGCAGGGGGAAGGAGAGGCCATATGCTATAGGGGCAGATATAGGCGGCGTATTACAGACTGGGGCGTATGTGACACGTGGCGTTGCCCTCTCTCCGTAGATCACGGGGGTCTCTATCCTGCGAGCGGGAGAGACCATGGAGCAGGCCCTCACCGCCGTGTGTAAGGACATCCGCCTCGGGAAGATCCTCATACAGACCAATCACAACACGGGGGAGCCGGAGGTGAGCGCCGGGCGGGGGAGGGGTCTCCCTTTATTTCTGCCCAGTTTTATTAGTCCCTGAAATAAACACAGGGAATGCTGGGGCTGCATGTGTGGCCCGATCCCGGGGGCCACGCCAGATATCTGACCGTGAACCATGTCTCCCTCCAGCTGCATTACCTGCGCCTACCGAAGGAGATCAGCGAGGACTACGTTATTCTGATGGACAGCACCGTGTCCACCGGAGCGGCCGCCATGATGGCGATTCGGGTTCTGCTGGTGAGTGACGTGGCTGGGAGCATTTTCCACATATGTGCGTGAAGCGTGTTACCTCACCAGTGTTTGTGGCATAAGCTCTCTGCCACATGTAGAAAACGTTTTATTGCCCCGGGTCCTGGAGCTGTCCCGGCAGGTGGTGGGATTGGTTCCTGCGCGGCGTGGTGACACGGCGTGGGGTATGACGACGCTGTCTGTTCCCACGCAGGACCACGACGTTCAGGAGGATAAGATCTTCCTGCTGTCGCTGCTGATGGCGGAGATGGGCGTACATTCGGTGGCCTACGCGTTTCCACGGGTACGCATCATCACCACGGCCGTGGACAAGCGGGTCAACCAGGAATTTCACATCATCCCTGGGATCGGTGAGGAGCCATCAAACCCACTCACTGTGTGATTGGACAGTCACACCCCCTCCCCATACGTATGCCGTTGTGTGACTGGACGGCCAGAACCCCCCATATGTATGTTACTGTGTGATTGGATGTTCAGACCCCCCTCTCCATATGTATGTCACTGTGTGATTGGACAGTCACACTCCCCTCCCTATATGTATGTCACTATGTGATTGGACGCTCAGACCCCCCCTCCCCATATGTACGTCACCATGTTATTGGACGGTCGGACACTCTGCCCATCTGTATGTCACCGTGTGATTGGTTGGTCAGACACTACACATCTGTACGTCACCAGGTGATTGGACGTGCTGTAATTGCGAGGAGAGGATTTCTTTACCGTCTCTTTCTAATTGTCTCCCCTGCAGGTAATTTTGGGGACCGGTTTTTTGGCACCGATGCCCCCTCTGACTGGTATGAGAATGGCGACTGCTGTATGGATTGCTGACTTCCTGTCATGTGACGATGTCCCTCCGGCCAGTATTTATTCTCTCCCGCCCTTTACTGGCGTGAAGGGGTTAATTCTTGCGTCTATTTATTGCCCGGCTGGCGTTTCATTCCCTTGAGGTTGGGGCAGGGTGATGCAGGATGTTTGGGGTAAATTATTGGGCTGCAGAAGAGTCCGGGGGAATCTACGTTCTCTGCGCGGCGCCCGGATCTCAGATCGCTAATCACCGGGTTTCCATTTTTCTGTAAAAAAAAAAAAAATAAAGTGTTTTTAAATCTAAACATGATCATGATAAATCACTCCTGGGGTTAGTGGCCCCCTGCACACCGCGCAGTAACATAGACACACACGTTAACACAATATACTAAGATACGCACTCCACTGCCATACAGTGACACACGCTTTCTTACACCTTATACTTACACATACATACATACACACATCCATTCTACCACCATGCATGTATACATACACGTACACATAAATACACACATCCATTCAACCACCATGCATGTACATACACGTACACATACATACACACATCCATTCTACCACCATGCATGTATACGTACGCATTCTCACACCATACACGTATACATACATGCACCATACATACACACACATCTATTATACCGCCATACACGTATACATACACATTCTAACACCATACACGTATGCATACATACACACACATCCATTCTGCCACCATACACTTATACATACATACATGCATACATACACACACACTTCCATTCTACCACCATACACGTATACATACATACATACATACATACACACACTTCCATTCTACCACCATACACGTATACATACATTCTGACATACGTACACATTCTAGCACCATACATTTACACATAGATGTATACACACACTCTATCATACACATACATACCCACAATAATACCACATACTTCCACAAACACACACATATATATGTACGCACATACACTCTAACACCACTTACACATATGCACATTTATAAACACACCCACTGGAACACCATACACTTATGCATACACACACTACAACTTGATAAACCTACGCATACGTACATGTACCCACTCTGACACATTACCCGTATGTACACGTACCCACTCTAACACATTACGCATACGTACACGTACCCACTCTGACACATTACCCGTATGTACACGTACCCACTCTAACACATTACGCTTACGTACACGTACCCACTCTAACACATTACGCGTACGTACACGTACCCACTCTAACACATTACCCATACTTACAGGTACCCACTCTAACACATTACGCGTACGTACACGTACCCACTCTAACACATTACGCATACGTACACGTACCCACTCTAACGCCATACACTTATACAAAATGTCCTTTTACGTACCTAAAACTACCAAACATACTCACCTGCGCCTGATCCTCTGCCACTCTCTCACCTCTGCCCTTGCAACCTGGAAGCCACTACAGGAATTGTGTTACACGCAATGTGCCCTAAACTCCCGGCTGTCCTCCTTGGCAGCTCCTTGTCCTAGGATTAGAATATCCTAGGGCTGGACAGGGACTGGCACCTACTGGTTTTGGGATTGACACCTACTGGTACTGGATTAGCATCCACAGGGACTGACACCTCCTGGTACTCAGATTGGCACCCCTAGTACCGGGACTGGCACCTCACGCTTTGGGACTGGCACTTCCTGGTAATGTGATCGGCAGGTTATGGGACTGGAGCATCATTCAGCTAACTCAGCACAGTGGGGTCCTGTCCCATACCAGGGGATTACCCCCCAAAATACCCTGCTCCCCCAGTAATACACAGTAATTACCCCCAAATATAGCACTGGTAATGCTTATCATATACTGTCCAATAAAGGGGTAATTCCCACTCTTCTCACCCATAAAGGGAGATTTCTCTCTTCTATCAAAGGATAATCCCCCCTTCTTTCTTCTATAGAGGGGTTATTCCTCTTCCTCTCTTTTATAAAAGGAAAATTCCCACTCCCCTTTTCTATAAAGAGATCGTTCAACTTCTCCCTCCTCTCACCTATAAAGGGATAATTCCCCCTCCTCTCACCTATAAAGGGATAATTCCCCCTCCTCTCTCCAATAAAGGGATAATTCCCCCTCCTCTCTCTTATAAAGGGACAATTCTCCCTCCTCTCTTCTATAAAGGGATTAATCCCCCTCCTCTCTCCTATAAAGGGGCAATCCCCCCTCCTCTCTCCTTTAAAGGGACAATTCCCCCTCCTCTCTCCTATAAAGGGACAATTCCCCCTCCTCTCTCCTGTAAAGGGGCAATTCCCCCTCCTCTCTCCTATAAAGGGATAATTCCCCCTCCTCTCACCTATAAAGGGGCAATTCCCCCATCTCTCTCCTATAAAGGGATAATTCTCCCTCCTCTCTCTTATAAAGGGACAATTCCCCCTCCTCTCTCCTATAAAGGGACAATTCCCCCTCCTCTCACCTATAAAGGCATTATCCCCCCTCCTCTCTCCTATAAAGGGACAATTCCCCCTCCTCTCTCCTTTAAAGGGACAATTCCCCCTCCTCTCTCCTTTAAAGGGACAATTCCCCCTCCTCTCTCCTTTAAAGGGATAATCCCCACTCCTCTCACCTACCTTGGCACCTACTAGTACTGGGACTGGAACCTCCAAGTACCGAAACCTTCTCATACTGGGACTAGCACTGGGAGTGGGGGCCCCTGATACTGGGACTGGCAGCAACTGGTATTGGGGCCCCTGATGCTGGGACTGGCAGTAACTGGTATTGGGGCCCCTGATACTGGGACTGGCAGCAACTGGTATTGGGGCCCCTGATACTGGGACTGGCAGTAACTGGTATTGGGGCCCCTGATGCTGGGACTGGCAGTAACTGGTATTGGGGCCACTGATACTGGGACTGGCAGTAACTGGTATTGGGGCCCCTGATACTGGGACTGGCAGTAACTGGTATTTGGGCCCCTGGGACTGGCAGTAACTGGTATTGGGGCCCCTGGGACTGGCAGTAACTGGTATTTGGGCCCCTGGGACTGGCGGTAACTGGTATTGGGGCCCCTGATACTGGGACTGACAGTAACTGGTATTTGGGCCCCTGGGACTGGCAGTAACTGGTATTGGGGCCCCTGATACTGGGACTGGCAGTAACTGGTATTTGGGCCCCTGGGACTGACAGTAACTGGTATTGGGGCCCCTGATACTGAGACTGGCAGTAACTGGTATTGGGGCCCCTGGGACTGGCAGTAACTGGTATTGGGATCCCCTGGGACTGGCAGTAACTGGTATTTGGGCCCCTGTGACTGGCAGTAACTGGTATTGGGATCCCCTGATACTGGGACTGGCAGTAACTGGTATTGGGGCCCCTGATACTGAGACTGGCAGTAACTGGTATTGGGGCCCCTGGGACTGGCAGTAACTGGTATTGGGGCCCCTGATACTGGGACTGGTCACAGAGCTGAATACGAAATAACGGGAAAAGGATAAAAAGAGCAGAAACTTACAGGAGCGTGACGGGATCCACGGAGTCTGCAGAGTCCTCGCGGTCCGTCCGTGGAAAGAACCCCACTCGCTTACACTGGAGACAGCGCCGAGCAGCCCGTGGGGTCCGGACACAGCGCCGAGCAGCCCGTGGGGTCCGGACACAGCGCCGAGCAGCCCGTGGGGTCCGGACACAGCGCCGAGCAGCCCGTGGGGTCCGGACACAGCGCCGAGCAGCCCGTGGGGTCAGGACACAGCGCCGAGCAGCCCGTGGGGTCCGGACACAGCGCCGAGCAGCCAGTGGGGCCCGGATACAGCGCCGTGCAGCCCGTGGGGTCCGGACACAGCGCCGAGTGGGTGCTCTTTCTTCTTCTGCCCGCACCGGGGACAGACCGACCTTCAGAAGGGATATTACCCCGCTCTATTACCCCCGCCCGTAATACTCATCATAATTCCCCACTCCCATCACCTATAGAGCGATAACCCTCATTCTCATCACCTATAGAGAGATAACACCCACTCCCATCACCTATAGAGAGATAATCCCCACTCCCATCACCTATAGAGCGATAACCCTCATTCTCATCACCTATAGAGAGATAACACCCACTCCCATCACCTATAGAGAGATAACACCCACTCCCATCATTTATAGAGAGATAACCCTCATTCTCATCACCTATAGAGAGATAACACCCACTCCCATCTCCTATAGAGAGATAACCCTCATTCTCATCACCTATAGAGCGATAACCCTCATTCTCATCACCTATAGAGAGATAACACCCACTCCCATCTCCTATAGAGAGATAACCCTCATTCTCATCACCTATAGAGCGATAACCCTCATTCTCATCACCTATAGAGAGATAACACCCACTCCCATCTCCTATAGAGAGATAATCCCCACTCCCATCACCTATAGAGAGATAACACCCACTCTCATCACCCATAGAGAGATAACACCCACTCCCATCATTTATGGAGAGATAACACCCACTCCCATCATTTATAGAGAGATAACCCTCATTCTCATCACCTATAGAGAGATAACACCCACTCCCATCACCTATAGAGAGATAATCCCCACTCCCATCACCTATAGAGAGATAACACCCACTCTCATCACCCATAGAGAGATAACACCCACTCCCATCATTTATGGAGAGATAACACCCACTCCCATCATTTATAGAGAGATAACCCTCATTCTCATCACCTATAGAGAGATAACACCCACTCCCATCACCTATAGAGAGATAACACCCACTCCCATCACCTATAGAGCGATAACCCTCATTCTCATCACCTATAGAGAGATAACACCCACTCCCATCACCTATAGAGAGATAATCCCCACTCCCATCATTTATAGAGAGATAACCCTCATTCTCATCACCTATAGAGAGATAACACCCACTCCCATCACCTATAGAGAGATAATCCCCACTCCCATCATTTATAGAGAGATAACCCTCATTCTCATCACCTATAGAGAGATAACACCCACTCCCATCACCTATAGAGAGATAATCCCCACTCCCATCACCTATAGAGCGATAACCCTCATTCTCATCACCTATAGAGAGATAACACCCACTCCCATCTCCTATAGAGAGATAACACCCACTCTCATCACCTATAGAGAGATAACACCCACTCCCATCACCTATAGAGCGATAACCCTCATTCTCATCACCTATAGAGAGATAACACCCACTCCCATCTCCTGTAGAGAGATAACACCCACTCCCATCACCTATAGAGAGATAGTCCCCACTCCCATCACCTATAGAGAGATAATCCCCGCTCCCATCATCTATAGAGAGATAACACCCACTCTCATCACTCATAGAGAGATAACTCCCACTCTCATCACTCATAGAGAGATAGTCCCTACTCCCATCACCTATAGAGAGATAACTCCCAATCCCATCACCTATATAGAGATAATCCCACTCCCATCGCCTGTAAAGAGATAACTCCCACTCCCATCACCTATAGAGAGATAACCCCCACTCCCATCACCTACGGAGAGATAACACCCACTCCCATCACCTATAGAGAGATAACTCCCAATCCCATCACCTATAGAGAGATAACTCCCACTCCCATCACCTATAGAGAGATAACACCCACTCCCATCACCTATAGAGAGATAACTCCCACTCCCATCACCTATGGAGAGATAACACCCACTCCCATCACCTATAGAGAGATAATCCCCACTCCCATCACCTATAGAGAGATAACACCCACTCCCATCATCTATAGAGAGATAACACCCACTCCCATCATCTATAGAGAGATAATCCCCACTCCCATCACCTATAGAGAGATAACACCCACTCCCATCACCTATAGAGAGATAACACCCACTCCCATCATCTATAGAGAGATAACACCCACTCCCATCACCTATAGAGAGATAATCCCCACTCCCATCATCTATAGAGAGATAACACCCACTCCCATCATCTATAGAGAGATAATCCCCACTCCCATCACCTATAGAGAGATAACACCCACTCCCATCACCTATAGAGAGATAACACCCACTCTCATCATTTATAGAGAGATAACACCCACTCCCATCACCTATAGAGAGATAACCCTCATTCTCATCACCTATAGAGAGATAACACCCACTCCCATCACCTATAGAGAGATAACACCCACTCCCATCACCTATAGAGAGATAACACCCACTCCCATCACCTATAGAGAGATAACTCCCAATCCCATCACCTATAGAGAGATAATCCCCACTCCCATCACCTATAGAGAGATAACACCCACTCCCATCACCTATAGAGAGATAACACCCACTCCCATCACCTATAGAGAGATAATTCTCCGCCCGTGTCGTGGGGGGACGGACCTTGGTAAATCCTGCGTGGAGTGGAGATCCGCAGCTAGTGTCCGGAGCAGAGGGGTAAATGGATCTGTGACCCACCCCAGGCAACCCATTAACCCCTTATAACCCGGCGAGGGGATGGAGTCCGGAGAGACCCGGCGGTTGGTGGAGGAGGAGCGCGGCGGCAGGCAGCTCAGGATCAAGAGGTAGGGGGGACGCTGGGGCAAATGGGGCATCAACATCCTACATACCCCACAGATACCCTACACACCGCACATCTAATACAACCCTCACATACCCCGGCCAGGGCATCCTGCATCTTATATATACCCCGACCAGGGCATCCTGCATCTAATATATACCCCGACCAGGGCATCCTGCATCTAATATACCCCAGCAAGGGCATCCTGCATCTAATATACCCCAGCAAGGGCATCCTGCATCTTATATACCCCAGCAAGGGCATCCTGCGTCTAATATACCCCAGCAAGGGCATCCTGCATCTAATATACCCCAGCGAGGGGATCCTGCATTGTATATACCCCGACCAGGGAATCCTGCATCTTATATACCCCAGCAAGGGAATCCTGCATCTTATATACCCCGACCAGGGAATCCTGCATCTAATATACCCCAGCAAGGGCATCCTGCATCTAATATACCCCGACCAGGGAATCCTGCATCTAATATACCCCAGCAAGGGCATCATGCATTGTATATACCCCAGAAAGGACATCCTGTATCTTATATACCCCAGCTAGGGCATCATATATTTTACATAGCCCGACCAGGGCATTCTGCATTTTATATACCCCATCCAGGGCATCCTACATTTTATATACCCCAGCCAGAGCATCATGCATTTTATATACCCCAGCAAGGGCATCATGCATTATATATACCCAATCCAGGGCATCCTGCATCTTATATACCCCAGCAAGGGCATCCTGCATCTAATATACCCCAGCAAGGGCATCCTGCATCTAATATACCCCAGCAAGGGCATCATGCATTATATATACACCCCAGAAAGGACATCCTGTATCTTATATACCCCAGCGAGGGGATCCTGCATTGTATATACCCCGACCAGGGAATCCTGCATCTTATATACCCCAGCAAGGGCATCATATATTTTATATAGCCCGACCAGGGCATTCTGCATTTTATATACCCCAGGAAGGGCATCATGCATCTTATATACCCCATCCAGGGCATCCTACATTTTATATACCCCAGCCAGAGCATCATGCATCTTATATACCCCAGCAAGGGCATCATGCATTTTATATACCCCAGCCAGAGCATCATGCATTATATATACCCCAGCAAGGGCATCATGCATCTTATATACCCCAGCCAGAGCATCATGCATTTTATATACCCCAGCCAGAGCATCATGCATCTTATATACCCCAGCCAGAGCATCATGCATCTTATATACCCCAGCCAGAGCATCATGCATCTTATATACCCCAGCCGTGGTACCTTTGATCTTATTTGCTTCCACTCCACATTTTGGACACTCTGCAGTTTATACACCATCACATACCCCAACCAGGGCATCTTGCACCTTATCCACCCAACACACCCCACTGAATGCAGCTTGCATGTTATTTACCCCACACAGCCCACTGAATGCACCTTGCATGTTATTTACCCCTCACGCCCCACTGGGTGCACTCTGCCACGTATATGCCCCACAAACTTCCTGCAGTATACCCCATACCTTATAAAGCCCATGCTGGTTCCTGTCCCACACAATATGCCCCTATACCCAATCTGTGCCACCCAATCTGTCTGTGATTTCTCGTGTCTCTGTCTGTCTGCGACTTCTCTTGTCTCTCTCTGCCTGTGATTTCTCTGTCTGTGATTTCTCTCTGCCTGTGATTTCTCTCTGATTTCTCTCTGCCTGTTATTTCTCTGTCTGTGATTTCTCTGTGATTTCTCGTGTCTCTGTCTGTGATTTCTCTGTCTGTGATTTCTCTCTGATTTCTCGTGTCTCTGTCTGTCTGTGATTTCTCTCTCTGTGATTTCTCGTGTCTCTGTCTGTCTGTGATTTCTCTGTCTGTGATTTCTCGTGTCTCTGTCTGTCTGTGATTTCTCTCTCTGTGATTTCTCGTGTCTCTGTCTGTCTGTGATTTCTCTGTCTGAGATTTCTCGTGTCTCTGTCTGTCTGTGATTTCTCTGTCTGTGATTTCTTGTGTCTCTGTCTCTGATTTCTCTGTCTGTGATTTCTCGTGTCTCTGTCTGTCTGTGATTTCTCTGTCTGTGATTTCTTGTGTCTCTGTCTGTGATTTCTCTGTCTGCGATTTCTCTGTGTCTCTGTCTGTCTGTGATTTCTCTGTTTGTGATCTCTCTCTGTCTGTCTGTGATTTCTCATGTCTCTGTTTGAGATTTCTTTCTCTGTCTGTGATTTCTCGTGTCTCTGTCTGTCTGTGATTTCTCTGTGTCTCTGTCTGTCTGTGATTTCTCTGTCTCTCTCTGTCTGTGATCTCGCTCTCTCTGTCTGTCTGTGATTTCTCTGTCTGTGATTTATTGTGTATCTGTCTGTGATTTCTCTGTCTCTGTTTGTGATTTCTCTGTCTGTGATTTCTCTGTCTGTATGTGATTTATTGTGTCTCTGTCTGGGATCTCTATCTGTGATTTCTTTTGTCTCTGTGATTTCTCTGTCTCTGTCTGTCTGTGATTTCTCTGTCTGTGATTTCTCGTGTCTCTGTCTGTCTGTGATTTCTCTGTCCGTGATTTCTCTCTCTGTGATTTCTCGTGTCTCTGTCTGTCTGTGATTTCTCTGTCTGTGATTTCTTGTGTCTCTGTCTGTGATTTCTCTGTCTGTGATTTCTCTGTGTCTCTGTCTGTCTGTGATTTCTCTGTCTGTGATCTCTCTCTGTCTGTCTGTGATTTCTCATGTCTCTGTCTGAGATTTCTTTCTCTGTCTGTGATTTCTCGTGTCTCTGTCTGTCTGTGATTTCTCTGTGTCTCTGTCTGTCTGTGATTTCTCTGTCTCTCTCTGTCTGTGATCTCTCTCTCTCTGTCTGTCTGTGATTTCTCTGTCTGTGATTTATTGTGTCTCTGTCTGTGATTTCTCTGTCTCTGTTTGTGATTTCTCTGTCTGTCTGTGATTTCTCTGTCTGTATGTGATTTATTGTGTCTCTCTCTGTCTGTGATCTCTCTCTGTGATTTCTTGTGTCTCTTTCTGTGATTTCTCTGTCTCTATCTGTTTGTAATTTCTCTGCCTGTCTGTGATTTCTCTGTCTCTATCTGTTTGTGATTTCTCTGTCTGTCTGTGATTTCTCTGTTTGTGATTTCTCTGTCTGTCTGTGATTTCTCTGTCTGTGATTTCTCTGTCTCTGTCTGTGATTTCTCTGTTTCTGTCTGTGATTTCTCTGTCTCTGACTGTCTGTGATTTCTCTGTCTCTATCTGTTTGTGATTTCTCTGTCTGTGATTTCTCTGTCTCTATCTGTTTGTGATTTCTCTGTCTGTCTGTGATTTCTCTGTCTGTCTGTGATTTCTCGTGTCTCTGTCTGTCTGTGATCTCTCTCTGTCTGTCTGTGATTTCTCTGTCTGTCTGTGATTTTGGTGGCAGAGTCGCACTATTCTGCATTTGCTCTGCACCTCTGGCAGGGCTAATATTTTGCCCCTTGGAAAGGTTTCTCTGGACATCCACAATCACTGCTTTAAAGTTTGCCCATTTGTTGCTTTGTTGGGGTTGTTTCTTGTTTTCGGGGTAATTATCAGACGTCTGTGCAGTAAATATTTTGTCCGTGGTACATCCTGCTGTCGTTCAAGGACACTAGAGGCATGCGTGGTAGCGTTTTCCCCAGCGCTGGCTTTACCTTCTGACCAAGAAAAGCGCCTGTTTTTTTATATGCAGCATCAAAATGTACGAAATAAAGTATATTGTGGGTGAAACTGTCGTTTTATGGACAATAAATGGCCAGGTACAGAGGAAGCTCCCACCAAGCCACGGCCACTGCACACCCGTGACTCTCTGGGCCTTCGCACGCAGGAGCCGTAGCCTCGTTGCAGGGCTGTGTTGTTTATTTGGGTCGGGTGTTGTTACAGTTACAGAGTCAGATGATTGTGGTGATATCTGTGGTCAGTCTGCAGATACTGGTTGGAGGATGAAGATAACAATGTCTGAGGCCACGCGGGCAGTGAGGAGTTAATCACATGATCCGGCAGATTTCTCTCTTTAATACTTTTATGAGTATCTGGATCCTAGCGAGCCACGGGTTTCGGACTCAGGATGATGGTCCTCTCATAGCCTCACGGTGTATATATAGTGATGGAGTATGTATATTAGTATCCATGTGAGCTGAATGTCTATGTATAAGTTTATGTGAGCATGAATGTGTATGTATAAGTGTGTGAGCATGAATGTGTATGTATAAATTTATGTGAGCATGAATGTCTATGTATAAGTTTATGTGAGCATGAATGTGTATGTATAAGTGTGTGAGCATGAATGTGTATGTATAAATTTATGTGAGCATGAATGTCTATGTATAAGTTTATGTGAGCATGAATGTGTATGTATAAGTGTGTGAGCATGAATGTGTATGTATAAATTTATGTGAGCATGAATGTGTATGTATAAATTTATGTGAGCATGAATGTGTATGTATAAGTGTGTGAGCATGAATGTGTATGTATAAGTGTGTGAGCATGAATGTGTATGTATAAGTGTGTGAGCATGAATGTGTATGTATAAGTGTGTGAGCATGAATGTGTATGTATAAATTTATGTGAGCATGAATGTGTATGTATAAATTTATGTGAGCATGAATGTGTATGTATAAGTGTGTGAGCATGAATGTGTATGTATAAGTGTGTGAGCATGAATGTGTATGTATAAGTGTGTGAGCATGAATGTCTATGTATAAGTGTGTGTGAGCATGAATGTGTATGTGAAAGTGTTTGTATGTACTATGCTTGCGTGTTAGCATAGATGGAGTGTGTTTGAGCACAAGTGTATAAGTGCTTGTGTTAGCATGGATGTGTATATGTTTCTGTGTGAGCATGAATGTGTTTAAATACGAGGTGTGAGAGGGAGTGTGTATTCTAAAGAGTGTGTACGTGTGTGTTAGTGAGTGTGTGTAAAAGTAAGCATGTTTATGTGTGTTAGCAGACAAGCTGTTTGGGGGCAAAGATGGCAAAGGCAGAGTTTTTGCGGGTTAGAATGGCACTGATAAGCTGCTTGGGGGCAAATGTGGCACTGTGAGACATGTTGCTTAATGAAGATGGGGAGCCCAGGGGAAATGTTCTCACCGGGGTCCTGTGTTTTCTAGTTAGGGCCCGGAGAGGGTCTCTTCCCGGGCTCGTGGCGGTAGGTTACCTGAAAGGCGCGGAAAGAACGCTGGGTTCTTATTGATTTTATCCGCACGCGGCCCGTGGAGGGCGTTATTAGGACTCACGTTTCACTCTTTTGCCGATTCGTGTCTCCATCAAGTTTCCTGAAGCTTTTAAAGAACTTTCTAGAATGAAACCCAATAACTTCAAGAAGATCTAAAAAGCTTCGGGGACCAAGTTGGTTCGAAATGCAGAATTTCCGAGAAAGGCTGTGAGTTTATGTGCCTTTAACCCCATCAGAGCCAGTCCTGTATTATATTATAATCACACTAATCACACTAATTTTTGCCAGAAAAGGGCAGTTTAAGGGTTAAACCCCTGGTCAATCACCGCTGCCGGTGACTAATCCCCCCCCTCCCCTCCAGCCAGTTATCCCCCACCCCCTCAGTCGGTGACTAATCCCCTAATCTCGTCGTTCTCTTCACCTGAGAGGGACCTAAAACCCCAGAGCCCCCCACGTGGTAAATGGAAAGAAGGGCACTTTTGCTTTAGGGGTGTGGTTAGAAGATAAATAATGGCTTTTAATTACCCCATTTATTAAGCCGTCTCCTGCTGTTTCCATGCACATTATGGGGGCTTTTGGACCCCGGTGAAAGGACCCTCGTGGGTGACATGGAGCTCTGAATTATCTCTGGATTTTGCCGCAATGTTTAGTGTGAGATAAACAATCATTTGCTGGGCAGCCGGCCATGAAATGGCTGAGCATGGAGGAGATATCAGGAGTCACCGTGGGGGATGGGAGAGAAGACTGGGGGGGGGGTTAAGGTGATCGGGGGGGTTGGGGGGGTTTGAGGAGAGACGCAGGCGATGATGATGGCGATTATGATGATGGTAATGATGGCGCTTATGATGATAGTGATGATGATGATGACGGTCATGATGATGATGATGATGTTTAAGCGTTTGTGGTCGTTGTTGTCACTCCGGAATCTCACAGTTACTGATACTAGTGGCTGCTGGTGCTCCCCGCCAGGATAACTACTCCTTTAATGGTTTTCCATACATCCAGGATTAAGCAGTTGTTCATGTGCAGAAGTTTGAACCTCAGAGGCATCTGTAAGAAAAAGCCCCCCAGCCACACCTCTGACCCAACACCCCTAAAAGAAATGTGTCCCTTTTTGCCAATTGTCGGGCGTGCGAGCCACGCAAGGAGGGATTAACCTGTCTTTACTGGAGAGAATGTTCCGTGATTAGGAGGATCTGCCCCCGCTGCTCTCATACTCTGTGCTTGGTCTTTCTTTTTCCAGTCTTTTCAAAGGCACCAAGGACCTGTTCCCAGATTTTAATTTCCAGAATGGCGGCTCGGACGTGTCCATCGAGCTGGAGAGACAGGTTTCCCAGCACTGCCATGGGGCGGCCATCTCATCTGCGGACACCCAGCAGAAGCTACAGGCCCAGAGGAAGCTGTACGTCGCCTGCGCAGTCTGTTTTATTTTCATGATCGGGGAAGTTGTAGGTAATGATATCCATCACAGGTCCATCAAACCCACCAAAAGCACCATCTCCGTATCTGACCCGATCCCCTGATACCTCTCTGCCCCTAGGAGGGTATCTGGCTCACAGCCTGGCCATCATGACGGACGCTGCCCATCTTCTAACGGACCTGGGCAGTATGTGCGTCAGCATCTTCTCCCTGTGGATCTCAACCCGACCACCGACTAAAAGAATGACGTTTGGGTGGCACCGCTCAGGTAGGTTCTAAAACCAAAAGTCACCCTGTTTTAGAGTCACTCAGCACTGCGCAGGTTCCCCACCCCGTGACCACTCAAGGTCTGATACCGAGCCGCTCATGGGAGTCTCTACACAGAAACCCTTATATCCTTCAACTGCAACCCTTAATGAGGCAAAGTCCTGTCCATATTCATCCAAAACACTATTACTTATCTCATAGAGAGAGCACAGAAATGGAAAGACCTCGCTGCAGTGTGTGGGGCAATTTGTGGCACTCTTCCAGTCACCCACTCCTGTCCTTTCAATCATTTCAGAGATTCTTGGCGCTCTGGCCTCGGTTCTTTCCATCTGGATCGTGACCGGGGTACTGGTCTATCTGGCCACGGCTCGGATTATCAACAATGACTATGACATTGACGGCCACGTCATGCTTATCACGTCTGGATGTGCTGTTGGTGTCAACATCATGTGAGTATCAGGGCAGCCACACAACGAAGCGGGATCACAAGGTCTCTGTGTCCTCCTGGAGATCTGCTCTATAATGGAGAACTGTAGGACTCTCTTTAGGTTATTTTTTTTTACATCCAGCAATAAAGCCCATTCTGCCCCCAACCCATCTCCCATTTCTGCCTCCAACCCATCTCCCGTTCCTGCCAACAATCCATCTCCCGTTCCTGCCCCCAACCCATCTCCCGTTCCTGCCCCCAACCCATCTCCCGTTCCTTCCCCCAACCCATCTCCCGTTCCTGCCCACAATCCATCTCCCGTTCCTGCCCCCAACCCATCTCCCGTTCCTGCCCCCAACCCATCTCCCGTTCCTTCCCCCAACCCATCTCCTGTTCCTGCATCCAACCCATCTCCTATTCCTGCCCCCAACCCATCTCCCGTTCCTGCCCACAATCCATCTCCCGTTCCTGCCCCCAACCCATCTCCTGTTCCTGCATCCAACCCATCTCCCATTCCTACCCCCAACCCATCTCCCATTCCTGCCCACAATCCATCTCCCGTTCCTGCCCCTAACTCGTGTCCCACTCCTACCCCCCAAACCTGCCCTTCCTTCCCAAACACACGTTATGTGAGGACAACATGAACCCCATCCAGTGACGCTGGGTCCCCTGCCCTGTGTTGTAGCATGGCCTACATTCTCCACCAATCCACCACATTCCATGGACACAGCCACGGGTCTGGTTATGAGAAGATTGGAGACAGCCCGGCCAGTGGCCTCCATCTGCATCTTATAGGGCCACATGGGAACACGAGTGTCCGCGCAGCCTTTATCCATGTGATTGGTGACCTGCTGCAGAGCATCGGGGTCTTGGTGGCAGCCATTATCATCTACTTCAAGGTGAGTGCAGGGCTGTACCTGGGTATACTGTAGGGTAATGTGCATGTATGGGGATAGCTGTACAGAAGAATATTGTGGGGTAATGGAGGCTTTCTCTGTTCCAGCCTCAGTATAAAATCGCTGACCCTGTCTGTACGTTCCTGTTCTCCATCTTTGTTTTGGGAACGACGACCACCATCCTGCGGGACGTCTTCTGGGTGCTGATGGAGGGTATGGAGCAAAAAGCCACCTTTCTGTCTGTCCCAAGAGTCTCCGAGCCCCACGTCTGTCTGTGTGTCTGTCTGTCAGGGGAGTCTCCTGGCCTTGTGTCTGCCTTCATAACTCACATCTGTCTATCCTGCCTTCCTTCAGCTCTCACGCCTGTCTGTCCACGTAACATGTCTGTCTCTTTCTGTCAGGAGCTCCCCGGAGCGTCTCCCACGGCTCGGTGAAGGAGGTGCTGCTGTCGGTTGGGGGTGTCCGCTCGGTTCACAGCCTGCGGCTCTGGGCTCTGACGCTCAGCCAGAACGTGGTATCCGTCCACCTGGCCATCGGTAAGGAGTAGGGCGGGGGGGGCGGTCCACCACTGCGTGAGTGTCAGAATTCTCAATGGCAGCTTCTCCAAAAAAGTTAATTGATCCAAATATTTGATCTCTGTATTTATGGTAATTGTGTTGGATGTGGTTAGAACAATCTGCCCCAGACACGGGGTGGATAAAGTGCCCCCGCTATGATAAGAACGGGATTGGCCCGGGTGAAGATGGAGTCTTGGCCCCATTGGAAATACTTTTCATGTGAGTGTTCTCTGGAGCTCATCCTTCTGCGTCTCTTCTCAGATGAGAGCTGCGATGCGGACGTGGTCCTGACGGAAGCCACCGGTCTCCTCCAGAGCAAGTTTGACTTCTACGCCAGCACAATCCAGGTGGAGAAGTACTTGGAGGACATGGCGGTTTGTCAGCAATGCCAGGACCCGGTGGGCTGACGGTAACGCCAAACCTTCGCCATCCGTTCCCCAGAGACGAACCAGAGAGTGAGACGTCCCGCTTCAGGGGACAGGAAGGGTCCGAGAAATGCGTCCCTCCCATGAACCCGAATACATGTACTCCGTGCCACTATATTACTCTGCCGGTTACTGTAAACACGGTGTCGTCCCCCATGGGCGAGCGGCTCTTCGGGTGTCTGTGTTTATTGTGTTCATTACAGAGTAAAGGGGTAACACATAAAATGCCCCCCTGAGACGGTGCTTGGAGCGAGGGGAGGCGGTGAGGGAGCCGTGGAGGGCCACACCACGCAATCCCACCCGCAAGCAGTGCAGGGAGAGGACTTCCCAAGCACTTTATTCACAAAGAATTTTCTTCATTTAGTGACATTTGAAAAATGATTTTCTGACCCGATATATAAACTACAGGCACAAAAAGACCACGTCCGGTCAGGTGACCCCCACGGGGAGGAGCTCCTGTCAGGTGACCCCACCGAGAGGACTGACCAATCCAGGCAATCCACTTACAGTACCATCCTCCTGTTTGTGGGGCAATTGTACACCATGACTGCCCAGTTACCCCGCTTATTAGCTGTTATAAATTGGGTCCAGTAGATCTTTTCACCTTTATATCCTCCTACTGCGGGTTCAGGGATAATTCCAGTGATCCGTCGCCCAGTAGATCTGCCTTTTAGGATAGAAAACATTACCTATCTCCTCTCCATGAGCAACCCCATCTTCATCTACCCCGGGGTATTCTCCTTGGTACCACAAATGACCAGCTGCCGAATACCCCGGGGTATTCTCCTTGGTACCAAAGTACCCTCTGGTGGTTGCAGCCTGAAGCTTCCTGATCAGGTCCCACTCTCTGGTTCTGCCGCTCTCTGCCTACATTCCTTGTTGTGAGGTCCGCGCGTGTAACGTGAGCATCGTCCGTGGTCGGGTTCTGTGCCGTGTGCCGTGTCACTTTTTATCCTGTGTTTTAATGTCTGTTTGGCGGGACTGCCAGTGACTCTTCAGCAGGGCAGCCCCTGCGCCCCGGGAGCCCAGACGCCCTTCCCCCACCAATTCCAGAATAAGATAAGGACACTCTGTCTATTGTACAGGAGACGCTCCTTTACGCCCTGATTCCGGCCCCCGAGGAGGCGAGGGATCGGTGGCGTCTGCCGAGGGCACGTGCCGTGTTACCCCAGTCACTGGCAGAGGGGCTCTGGGCTGGTGCCGGTGGCGAGCGGGGGTAAGCGTGTGCCGCCGAAATCCTCAGTAAACAGGTTCTAGAAAGCCTGGGAGGGGCAGAGAACGATCCAGAAAATGAATTATAACGGGGGATGGATCAACGGAAGAGACGCAGACAAAAGGTTAACGGAGAATATTCAGAGGAAGGAGTTGTTACTCGTCGGGCCCCTCGGCGGTCGGTACCGGGGGCCCAGACTTTGTAATATTACAGAAGCTGTTAACGATGAGATCTGTCTCCGCAGATGATATAAACGCCTGCAGCAGGGCGGCCATTCCCGGGCAATAAGTGAAAGAGCGAGTGATGGGGAGAGTGCGGCGGCTGCTGCAGTTTAATGTTATAAGAATGGGGGAGAGCGCGGCGGCTGCAGTTTAATGTTAGAAGAATGAGGGAGACAGCGGCGGCTGCAGTTTAATGTTAGTAGAATGGGGGAGAGAGCGGCGGCTGCAGTTTAATGTTAGAGGAATGGGGGAGAGCGCAGCGGCTGCAGTTTAATGTTATAAGAATGGGGGAGAGCGCGGCGGCTGCAGTTTAATGTTAGGAGAATGGGGGAGAGCGCGGCGGCTGCAGTTTAATGTTAGGAGAATGGGGGAGAGCGCGGCGGCTGCAGTTTAATGTTAGAGGAATGGGGGAGAGCGCGGCGGCTGCAGTTTAATGTTAGAAGAATGCGGGAGAGCGCGATGGCTGCAGTTATATGTTAGAAGAATGCGGGAGAGCTCGATGGCTGCAGTTTAATGTTAGAAGAATGGGGGAGAGCGCGGCGGCTGCAGTTTAATGTTAGAAGAATGGGGGACAGCGCCGCGGCTGCAGTTTAATGTTAGAGGAATGGGGGAGACCGCGGCGGCTGCAGTTTAATGTTAGAAGAATGGGGGAGAGCGCGGCGGCTGCAGTTTAATGTTAGAGGAATGGGGGAGAGCGCGGCAGCTGCAGTTTAATGTTAGAGGAATGGGGGAGAGCGCGGCGGCTGCAGTTTAATGTTAGAAGAATGGGTTATATACGAAGGGGCATCTAAGCCCTGGATTTCTCCAGCACACAGATATTACCCCCGCTCCTAGGCAGATTTCCTGTAAATGTCTCCGGCTTCCCGTGTGTATGTAAATTGTATGTAACCTGTATGTGTAATGTGTGTCAAACGTGTAATGGGTAGGAGATGAAATAATGCAATTAACCCACTGAGCTCTTTGTTTGCCTCTCCCCCCTCCGGGCCACGCGTGTTCAATCAGCTCATTCTGGATCCCGTGACCATGTAACGCAGGTCTCGCAGAATGCGCTCTCCAAATAAAAAAGTGACCACCGAGTCCTGCTTTATCTCCACTCAGTCGGTGGTTCCCGTTACACAGGGAGACGTATTAACAGCCGCTATTACCACACCAACCTTTACAACGGCATACAAAGGGTTCTGCTAAAACAGGAGCCAATTCGGGCCCCTGGGAGCCCCTACCCATTAATGCGCAACTGTGGTCTTGTCCCGCGGACCGTGTCTGTACCGCTGTTTGTCTGTAATGGTCGTTTTGTACATTAAACACAGCGCGAAGCGCCCCGCACCCCGTTACCTGTCTTCCTGATTTATTTAACCCCCCTGTGGGGGAAGGGCAAATGTTTGGGGGCAGATTTCCAGCAGCTGCCGACTATCCCAGCTCTGGGAGCCAATGATCCCTGCAAAGGTCCGGTGCTTGGCTCAGAGTTCTGGGTAACGGCCCCGGGAAACGCTGAATTTGAGTATATGCAAATTAGATGGCTTTGTCTTAATGACTCCGCACAACAATGTAACAAAAAAAAAAAGGGCAGCTGAACACGCAGAACGGTATAAAACGGTAACATTTTAATAAACATCCTGAAGATTCCACCCCAGGGCACTCAATGTGAGCGAATACATCGAGGGGCAAATCCCCACGTGTGCACAGCACCCACACGTGTACACGTACATACATGTGCACCTCCCCCCGCAAGGGTACTGCTTCCGTAGCCAGCGAAACACGTACCCCTGGACTCAATATGCCCGCAAAATGGAGGAAGGGGCCCCTCCGGCGCAGCAAGAACCCCAATCTGATACGCGGGAATAATAAACGCCGCAGTGCTTAAAAAAAGGTTAAAAATAAGAAGGGGGGGTAACAATCCATCCAATCAGGAGATAAAAGAATAAAACAAGGATAAATAAGAGCATCGTTGGGCCCACCCACACAGGTCCCATAAGCCATTCATATGGCGCTCGTCAGAGACAAGCTCCGCCCCCATAGGGCCCGGTATTTAAGCATCGCCTGGACGCACATCCTCGTTTAGACGCGGCGCCTGTCTGTGCTGCCGGCGATGAGCGGCCCGTACGGCGGCGGGGGGGGGAAAACTGAGCACGACGTTCCCGGTGGTCACTCCATCTCCACCACGCAGTGCTGCACCTCGGGGCTGTATTCAGACTCCCGCACGGCGGCCACCTCCTCCGGGGCGCCGCTGAACTGCGCCCTCTTCTCGTGGATTACCCTCCAGCCCACCTCCGCCACCAGGCCTCGGACGCAGTGAACGCGGACCAGTCCACAGTGGCCGGCGGAGGCCACCCAGGCGCACGAGTCCAGGTTGGGGCTGAAACGAACCTGGAATGAGAGAAACGGCGAGATCAGGGATCAGAGGGCAAGACTTTGGGGCTTATACCCATGTGACGGGGTATTTAAGCTTTATACCCATGTGACGGGGTATTTTAGCTTTATACCCATGTGACGGGGTATTTAAGCTTTATACCCATGTGACGGGGTATTTAAGCTTTATACCCATGTGACGGGGTATTTAAGCTTTATACCCCATGTGACGGGGTATTTAAGCTTTATACCCATGTGACGGGGTATTTAAGCTTTATACCCATGTGACGGGGTATTTAGCTTTATACCCATGTGACGGGGTATTTTAGCTTTATACCCATGTGACGGGGTATTTTAGCTTTATACCCATGTGACGGGGTATTTTAGCTTTATACCCATGTGACGGGGTATTTAGCTTTATACCCATGTGACGGGGTATTTAAGCTTTATACCCATGTGACGGGGTATTTAAGCTTTACACCCATGTGACGGGGTATTTAAGCTTTACACCCATGTGACGGGGTATTTAAGCTTTATACCCATGTGACGGGGTATTTAAGCTTTATACCCATGTGACGGGGTATTTAAGCTTTATACCCATGTGACGGGGTATTTAAGCTTTATACCCATGTGACGGGGTATTTAAGCTTTATACCCATGTGACGGGGTATTTAAGCTTTATACCCATGTGACGGGGTATTTAGCTTTATACCCATGTGACACTCGCCACCGGGATTTTACCAGGAAAGAAATTCTGCCCCATCAGCAAATCTGACAAACCCAAAGCGAAGGAACCCGGGCGAAGCGCATCATTAACATGACACAGCCCCAGCATGCGCAGCCTGCGGAGGGGACCCCGTCAGACGCCTGCACAGATCCCAAAGCCGCCGGATCCCTGCAGGGCGTCTCGGACGCCCGGAGTAAACCGAAAGAAGCTGCCCTGACAAAAAGGGGACACGGGTGGGACTGTGGACCCCTCCCACTGCAGGGCGACAGAAGGGAGCTATGGGACTGTGGGCCCCTCCCACTGCAGGGCGACAGACAGAAGGGCGTTTCTGGCCTCGGATATTAACGTGTGGGGCGAGCCGGATTGTTGCGCAGTAACATGCGTTGGTGCTGCAGTGCGACACGCCGGTCTCTGCCGCAGACTGGGGGGGGGGGAGGCTCATTTCGTGGGCCGGTGACTCCCAGCTCCCGGGGCAGTTATCGGCGTAATAGTCTGCAGAAAAACAGCTTCTTGCATCAACTGCCACTCCCATCAATCAGTGCCGAATATTTACAACGCAGCTGGAGACCCGAGACCGCCGGTAAATCACGTGAGATAGAGATATATATATATACACGCGCACACACACACTCGCACGCACACTCACCTTGTGTACGGCTTCGAGCTGCGCACGCTCCATGTTCATGTCCCCTTTAATCTCATTCTCGTGCATCCGCTTCACCGGCTCCCGGCTCGTCAGACGCTGGAAGCCTCTCTAAGGGCGACAAGAGATCCACAACAGCTAAAAGCCCCTCTGCTCATTCAGCCTACAGGACGCATGCCCCCCGCCAAGCGGCCCCTCAGCGCTGCGCCGAGCGGCCCCCTGCATCTGCATCCATTGGCAGGAGTCTCTGAAGCCGTTTTATTCTGGGAAGACGCTTCTTACCCCCCCTCCCATCGTCATGTATTTTGGGGGGCATTTTTGGAGGGATTGGGAGTTGATGAGGAGGCCCCCGCGATCCCACAGGCGGCTGGAGGGCCGGCAGATACCCCTGTGCCGCGTTTCGCCGCATGGCACGGGGAGGCTGCGTGACCGATGTACTAATAGGAGTGCAGCTCTCCCCCCTCCCCACAGACTGCGGCAGAGAGATCGCTCCCCGGTGCAGGCAGAGCGTCTGCAGTAACACGCGAGATCCTATCACAGCGGGGAGGAAGAAGGGGCCGCCCCGTGCCAATACATAAATCCCAGCTTCAGCCACACGGGGTAAGAGGGGCAGCGTCTGCGGGGGTCCCGACCGCGTCTCACACCTACCAGGTCCATGTCTCGGAAGAGGAGGCTGAATCGGCCCTCAGCGGCGCGATACGACTTGGGCTTGAAATGTTCCCACTCGCCGCTCTGCTCCAGGGGTCCGGGGGGCCGCTCGCCATCGGATAACTGCGGGGCATGAGGCTGGAAATCCGCTTTGTATACAGGCTGAGAGGGGGAGAGAGAGATGGGGGGGGGGGGAGAGAGAGAGATGGGGGGGAGAGAGAATGTCGGTACAGAGAAGAGTAACTTGGCTTCTGTGCCACCGCACATTAATACTGCCCCCCGACCCCCCGCCCAGCCTTGGGGCTTTTGACCGTGGCCCCGATGGCTCGTTGTGTGATGCCAGAACCCTGCCGTCTCTCACCAATGGGGGCCCCCAAGAGCTATACTCACAAATCTGCGGTCCCCGGGGCGCTTGGTGTTTATGGAGGAGACGTTGAGGTTGGGCAGCACGATGACGATCACCTCTCCGTTCACGTCGCCGGCGGCGATGGAGCTCAGCCAATCCGAGCCAGAGATACTCTGTGCAAACGGAGCGAGAGGGGCCACGCATGAAACACGCGACCTCGGCGTAACACACAGACGCACAACACGGCTTACGTACCCACACGGTCCCCTTCCGCGGCGTCACGAAGTACGGCTTGTAGCCCAGGAAGCCGGAGTCCACGTAATGAATGCCACACAGCCCATGCCTGGAACGAGGAGACCCAACGTTAGACCGGCCCCCACGGACAGGAGCCGCGCGCGCCGCCGGGTACTCACGAGGCGTAGCAGTTGTCCTGCGCCACGGCCACCCCGCTGTACGGCAGCAGCCACGTGATCTCCGTGGTCTGGAAGCGCTTCATGTTGTTCGTGGGCTCGTGCAGCCGGCGCAGGTCCCAGAACTTGAGGCGCCGGTCGCTGCCGGCCGTCACCAGGAAGTTACTGCAAGGAGGAGGAAGAAGAAGCAGCGAGACGGCGTCAGCCCGGCCGGCGGCTGGAGCCAGGGGCCACGCGGGGCCGCATTATCGCCACTTACCTGTCCGCTTTGCACCACTCTATGCTCCGCACGGCGTGGTCATGCGCCAGGAAGCTGAGGAAGGGATACTGCTTTATCACGCGGCCCTGGCGGACCCGCTGCAGGACGGACCTCGTCTTCAGGTCCCAGATGGAGACGGTGCCTGCGAGACAGCGGGGGGGCATCGCCGTGAGTCGGGGGGGGGGGGGATGGGGGCAAAAGGCAAACCGCGTCTGGGTGTAGAGCGCCAGCACCGGGGAGTAATAAATCCGGCTGTCAGGAATCTTATCACTCACAGCCGACCGTCTCTGCTCTCGGAGATATGGAGGAATCTCTTATCGCTCCCCCGGAGGACGTCTCGTTCCGAGGGGCCGCACGTTAACCCTTCCCGTCCCACCATACAGAAAGACTCGTGGACTTGGACTTTATAGATAACCCGTGACAACAGCGTGTAAGAGCCGGCTATGGGGCAGTGGGGGCCGGGCCGGCAGGGACCAAGCACACCACGCGTTGGGCAGTGAATACGTGGCAGGGCAGATCAGGCGGTGGTGGCAGCGAACTCACCGTCGTAAAAGCCGGCGGCCAGGTAGTGGTGGGGCTTGGCGGGCAGCCAGGCCACGGAGAAGCTCTGCCCGTTCTCTCCCTGAGCGCAGGACTTTATGGAGCCGACCTGCAGCCGCACGACGCCGTCCACCTGCAACACACAAACCCAACACGTCCACTGACGGGGGCCGGAGAGAGAGACACAGCCCGGGGGGGCCGGAGAGAGAGAGAGAGAGAGAGAGAGAGAGACGCACAGCCTGGGGGGCCGGAGAGACACACACAGCCCGGGGGGGGGCCGGAGAGACACACACAGCCCGGGGGGGGGGCCCGGAGAGACACACACAGCCCGGGGGGGGGGCCCGGAGAGACACACACAGCCCGGGGGGGGGCCCGGAGAGACACACACAGCCGGGGGGGCGGTTAATAGGGACAGCCGTAAGGTAGCCACGGCCTGCACACCGTCCCAGAACCCGGCCCAAAAACTGCCCGTATTACGAGATAAATAATAATAATAAATAATAATAATAAATGATAAATAATAATAACAATAATAATAACATAATATAAAAATAAAATAACGATAAATAATAATAATAAATAAATGATAGACAAATAATAGAATAGAAATCCCCGGAGCTGGAGCCCCCCCCCCGCCGTTACACGGAGCGCCCGGGAAGCCCATCTGTCTCGTCGCGCATGAAAGCGTTTAATTAAAAAGACGCTCCGCAGATAAGTGAATAACTGACCCCGAGAGACGCTTAATGGAGGCGACAGAGAGATTTATGGAGCGCACCGGGGATTGGCTGCCGCGGGGGGGGGGGGGCAGGTGTTACGGGGGGCAGAGAGATGGAAAGAGAGAGATAAGAGCTGACCCCCCCCCCCCCCCGAAGCGCAGGCACGCACCTTGCATACGGTGTAATCCGCGGCGTCTCCACCTGGAGGAGAGAGGAAGAGATTTAATACCCCACTCGCCCCGATTAACCCTTTAAACCCCACTCGCCCCGATTAACTCCGAGACATCCAATATGTAAACCCCACTCGCCCTGATTAACCCCCGAGACATCCAATATGTAAACCCCAGTCGCCCCGAATCACCCCCCGACTAGATTGTAAGCTCCTGGGAGCCGGGCCCCCTCTCCTTTGCGTGGGCGTGTTAGTGCGACGGTAACGGCGCCGCGGAATCTACCGGCGCTTTATAAATAAATAGTCAGGATAACTGACGGGCCAAAACACACGACGGCGACGAGGGGTCGCTCTTATCTCCCCCCTGCAGACCCTCCATCAGGCAGCGGCCCCCTCGGGGAGATAAGGGGCAAATCACATCAATGTCACCTCTATATGTAGAAAGCAAGGGGGCTGGGGCAAGAGTGAAAGGAACGGGGGAGGGGTAAATTACAGACCCCCCCTCCCCTCGTAAATGGGAACACTTATCATTCTCCCACTGAATGCCCCATCCTACCCCCCCAATAGTCATTAGGAGGAGGCGCTCAGCCATGTAACAGCCATCATTACCCAGAATCACCGGGGAAACAACCCCCTCCGCACACATTTAACCCTTCACGAGACAGAGGGTCTACATGGGGGGGGGGCAATAATAAACCTACAATAAAAACACAATGACAGATGCCCCGGGGGCCACGCTCCTGCCCTCAGGTAGCACGAGGAGATTCTTCTGTAACATGCAGACCCCGATGTCTCCCACGGGGGGCCGGCAGCGGAGGCAGCATCTGCTCAATGGATATACCTGGGGGGGGTGGAAGACACCTGGAAGCTCTCCGTGCCATGGAAACAGCTCGCTATATCCAACGGGCCACAACTGCGCCCCCTGTGGGAGACCCGCTAGACACCCCCAACGGGAGACAAACATCACGAGAGACAGAGTGTATATATATACACACACACACACATATATATATACAGAGAGAGAGTATATATGTATATATAGAGTATATATATGTATACATAGAGAGTATATATGTATACGCAGAGAGTATATATGTATATATAGAGAGTATATATATGTATATATATGTATAGAGAGTATATATGTATACATAGAGTATATATGTATACGCAGAGAGTATATATGTATACATAGAGAGTGTATATGTATACATAGAGAGTATATATGTATACATAGAGAGTATATATGTATATATATGTATAGAGAGTATATATGTATATATAGAGAGTATATATATATGTATAGAGTATATATGTATACATAGAGTATATATGTATACACAGAGAGTATATATGTATACATAGAGAGTGTATATGTATACATAGAGAGTATATATGTATACGCAGAGAGTATATATGTATATATAGAGAGTATATATGTATAGAGAGTATATATATATATGTATAGAGAGTATATATGTATATATAGAGAGTATATATGTATATATATAGAGAGTGTATATGTATACATAGAGAGTATATATGTATATATATGTATAGAGAGTATATATGTATATATATGTATAGAGTATATATGTATACATAGAGTATATATGTATACACAGAGAGTATATATGTATACATAGAGAGTGTATATGTATACATAGAGAGTATATATGTATACGCAGAGAGTATATATGTATATATAGAGAGTATATGTATAGAGAGTATATATATATATGTATAGAGAGTATATATGTATATATAGAGAGTATATATGTATATATATAGAGAGTGTATATGTATACATAGAGAGTATATATGTATATATATGTATAGAGAGTATATATGTATATATATGTATAGAGAGTATATATACGCCGGGAGCAGCCAATCGCTTCCTACCTTTTACCTGCGTTTCCCGATGCCCCGCCAGAGCCTCCGGATGGGGAAGGCTGTAAATTTCAATGAAGCCGCTGGAGAAAGCTGCAGCCAGGAGCCCCAAACGCGCCATCTGGGGGCTCTGCGAGAGGTGAGAGAGAGACGGCTCATGAAACAGTTCTGTACCAGCACGGAGCATCCTGCATTATACACGGTGCTGTACATCACAGCGGGTACTGGGCTCGGCGTCAGACCCCCCAGGGGGCAGAGCGCGGGGTCTCCAGCCGTTTCGGGTTTACCTTTCTCGGGGTAGCGGGGAGCTCCCACGCCCCACTGGGGCAGAACTTCATGTCCCAGATACAGCCGTGATCCAAAGCCAGACCGTAGGAGAACGCGGCGCCGGCGCCAGAGCTGCACAACAGGGAGAGTCAGGGGCTTCAAGCCCATGCATTTCGCACAGAAACCCCCCCATCCCGCACACAGACACCCCTCCTCCGCACAAAACCACCCCCGGTAACGCGCACAGACACCCTTCTCCCCCCCACCCCGGTAACGCGCACAGACCCCTTCTCCCCCCCACCCCGGTAACGCGCACAGACCCCTTCTCCCCCACCCCCGGTAACGCGCACAGACCCCTCCCCCCAGGTAACGCGCACAGACCCCTCCCCCCAGGTAACGCGCACAGACCCCTTCTCCCCCACCCCCGGTAACGCGCACAGACCCCTTCTCCCCCACCTCCGGTAACGCGCACAGACCCCTCCCCCAGGTAACGCGCACAGACCCCTCCCCCCAGGTAACGCGCACAGACCCCTCCCCCCAGGTAACGCGCACAGACCCCTCCCCCCAGGTAACGCGCACAGACCCCTCCCCCCAGGTAACGCGCACAGACCTTCTCCCCCACCCCCGGTAACGCGCACAGACCCCTCCCCCCCGGTAACGCGCACAGACCCCTCCCCCCCGGTAACGCACACAGACCCCTTCTCCATGTCCAGCGCCCCCAGGCTCCACAGTTGCAGTAAGACGGGTCCGGATTTGACGACGTCCAGGCGGTTCCGGTCATCCATCCCTCTGTGACTGTACAGCGCCAGGTACTGACAGGACCCGCTGCCCCCCACGGTCGGACACCACTCCATGGACCACACCGGACCCCCCACGAAGAACGTCATGTCCCAGCGCTCGGGGTGAGGAGGGAGAGACCGGAACCTGCAGACAAGAGCGTCAGCGGAGCGTGAGAGACCCTCGTAACGTCAGAAGACCCCGAAGCTGCTGCAGGACGTCGGGCCGCGGGTTCACTTCCCGTGACACACGGCAAGGAGCGGAGGAGATCACCGCTTAACAGCCAGCGACGCCAAGAACACGGGACGTACCTTCCGAGCGAGCAGGCGGCTCCCTCCTCCTTTATCCCTTCCCTTCGGACGCTAAATGGCGGCGAGGTAGTCAGAGCGGGGAGGAATTCCTCAGCTTCACTGGTAGACAAGAGTAGAAAAAATTGTAAAGCAGGTGCATGTACACGGCAAAGACACGCCAAGCACACGGAAACACAAGTGGCAGAGGGTAACAGCGATGGGATTTACGCATGCATGGGGTGGACATACGGCTCCTGGATCTAAGCCGAGACTGATTACAGTTTGAGTCTTTACAGACTACGCGGGCCGATTGGGGCCGATCCGTCGACAGACTCTGGGTTTCAGTGTCCAGCACACAGGAGCTCCTGCAGGCACACGCGGCAAAGCTACGAGCAACACGCGTGAGCAGGGGTCGGCGTGTTCAGTCCCAGGGCGATGGGCCGCAGTCACCTGGCGGTCAGGAAGTGCCAGTCCGCGGCGCTCGGGATCCACTCCGGAAACTCCCAGTGCGAATGGCTGGCGTCTCGGCTGCAGGAGACAACAACATCAATGACTTCACAGCAGCTGCGGCCCCCGCCACCCAACCGCCCCCCCCCCCGCGCTCCTGTCATACCCGGCCCCCGAGACAGCCTAACGAGCAGTCACCCTGAAACCCGCAGGGAACGTCTTCGCTGCTCTACCCCCCCAGCAGATCTCCCGAGCTCCTCGGCCGTCCTCTCAGACGCAGGACATGGAGAGATCCAAGATCCAAGATCCATCACCAGGATCTTCCTCACCTTCCTACACATTACAAACCCCTCTGAGAGCAGCCGCCAGCCCCGCACTCCCCCCCATACCCCCCCACACTCCTCACCTGCCCCCCCGCCAGCCCCCCATACCCCTCCGCCAGCCCCACACTAACCACCTGCCCCCACCCGCCAGCCCCACATTCCCCACCGCCCCCCTGACAGCCCCCCCCGGCAGCCCCACACACCACACCTGAAACACCTGCCCAGCCCACCAGACCCCCCCCCCCCCGTACCAGAGACGCTCTTACAATTCCGCTGTGATCTCGGTGGCTTTCCAGACGGGCCCCATGATGGGTCTTTGGAAGCCGTTCTCTGCGGTTCCTCTCAGCACTGGGCTGCTCCTCTGACAAAGAACAGAGAGTGAGCATCAAACATATGGAATAGCAGCCATACCGGGGGGGGGCACGAGACAGCCCCCCACACCGAGAGCACAAACCCCGCCGAGACAGCTCCCCCACCCCCTACACCGAGAGCACAAACCCCGCCGAGACAGCTCCCCCACCCCCTACACCGAGAGCACAAACCCCGCCGAGACAACACCCCCACCCCCTACACCGAGAGCACAAACCCCGCCCAGACAGCACCCCATCCGCTAAACCGAGAGCACAAACAACCCCCCAAACTGAGAATGTGGGGTCTCCTGATACAACCCACCCCCTGAGAGCACGGGGTCACTCACCTCGCGGGGGATGTACGCGCACTTCTTCCTGCCTGCACTCAGCTCAGTGTCAGACGCCTCACTCAGCTGCTCGGTTTCATCCTCTTCATGCTCAGCCGCCACCAGCAGATCCTCGGAGACCACGAAGTCCTCGTCGGCGTCGTCTGCCTTCTTCCTGCGCCTCTTCTTCACCGGCTCCTCCGGGATGTTGTGTTCTGCGCCGGCGGGTTTGTTAGCTGACGAGGCCACGGCCGCCGACCACTCCTCCTCCATGTCGTGAAGATACTTCAGAGCTCTATGTAAGGAGAGAGTCAGGAGGCGGCAACTAAAGCAGGGTCAGCCCAGAAGGAGAAGGAGATGCAGAAGAGCTTACGTTACGGCCGCGCGTCTCCGGGGACGCCCGCTCGGCGTGGCTGCCGGCTCCTCGCTTTCTCCGGCGTGCTCTCTCTGGATGCCGGGGCTCTCGGGCTCCTGGGCCAGACGCAGCAGGAGAAGCTCGGCTTTGGACTTGCGCCCCCGTTTCTTTGGCACTTTGGCTGTCGGGGTCAGCAGGCCGGCTGCGGGAGGGTCGCTCTCTGGTGCGGCCGGCAGACCAGGGGATGGGGGTCCTGGCACAGACACGGGAAGGGCGGGGGAGGCCGGCAGGTTGTTGTTCTTGTGCTTCGGGGGTCTTCCTCGTCTCCTCTTCGGGGTGGGCGTCTGAAGAGCGTCGGGAGGCATCTCTTTATCGAAGGCATCTTTGCAGTTTAACTCAGATGAGTAACCTAAAGACATAAACGGGGCAATACGGATGGGGGGGCAATACGGATGGGGGGGCAAAAAGGATGGGGGGGGGCAAATAAGGATGGGGGGGCAATAAACCCGAAGCCTCTCAGGGTCTCCCCGGATTCTAGCAGCGCTGATACAAAAACGAACTAACAGCCCCGGGGAGCCCCTCGTTACCCCAATACCCCATATTATAGGCAGGGTAACCGCGTGGGCCGCATCACCAATGCTAACTGGCACCCGTGGACTCCCCCAAGTGCTGGGACACACAGGGGGCTTCTAACTACACAGATACCCGGCACACGCTCTCTCCCCGGCACACTCACCGCGCTGCTCGCTGGCCGTGACCGGCGTGTCCGGCTCACACGGCTCCTTGGTAACCGGAGCGACTCCCGCGGGGCAGGGGCCGCGAGCCTCGGCAGGAGAAGAGGGGTGCAGCAGCTCCGAGTGATCCGTCCCGAGAACCATGGTGTCTCCAGCCGTGTGCTCAGACGGGTCCATCAACATCACACCCCAACGTGACGGCGCCGCATCTGGGGACAGGAACGGCTTCATACATGAACACGCCGACTCCATGCCACTGGCCATCCATCACCCCGGCAACACGCATTCCATGTCCACACACACGTGCTGACACCGCAGCCAATGTAAAATCTAACCCCAGCACATATAAGTAACATACACATGACAGACACACTCCATCCATCACCCCGACAACACACATTCCATGTCCACATACATGTGCTGGCACCGTAACCCCAGGACGTGTAAATAACATACACGACAGACACACACTCCATCCATCACCCTAGCAACACGCATTCCATGTCCACATACACGTGCTGACACCGCAGCCAATGTAAAATCTAACCCCAGCACATATAAGTAACATACACATGACAGACACACTCCATCCATCACCCCGACAACACACATTCCATGTCCACATACATGTGCTGGCACCGTAACCCCAGGACGTGTAAATAACATACACATGACAGACACACACTCCATCCATCACCCTAGCAACACGCATTCCATGTCCACATACATGTGCTGGCACCGCAGACAATGTAACCCTGGGACGTGTAAGTAACACACACACATAACACACACACTCCATCCATCCATCCATCACCCCAGCAACACACACTCCACGTCACTGAGTCCACATACATGTCTCTCCATGCCACGCCACGCCACGCCACGACCAGTCAGTCCAGATACACTCACATCGCGCGCGCACCGCGAGGCTGAGCCGGGGGTACATGCCGAATACATACATGATACATGTCACTCTCAGTACAAGCGTACCATCCAGCTACAGACGTTTAAAGATGGCGCCCTGGCGCTCGGTGATGACGTTTCCTTCACAGAGCGCTAAACGCACGAGACACTTTGTTTTGGTCCCCGTGGCTCCGTCGCCATCTTGGCCGAGCATGCCTGCCAGCGCTGGGGGTCTGAGCCTCCTCGGGGTATCTGGGGCTCCGCTTCGGGAAGGTGTGTAATACCGAGAGCCCGCGGCGGGGCCGGATCCGCCCGGAAACCCTCCCGGAGCGCTAAACACCGAGACAACTGAGTTCCGGCAACCGGAAGTCCTCGCAGTAGTTCGTACGGATGAGTGAAGGGACCAAAACTCCCAGAGTGGGGAGCGGTTTGCGCTCCTCAGGTTGGGGGTAATTCGCCAGTCAATCATATCCCGGGTTGGGGGTAATTCGCCGATCATACCCCGGGTATGCTCCTTTGAAATACCCCCCCGTCCTTTATTAACCCCATTTCTGTATTTAACCCCGTAAGGACCGGGCTGTTTTTTTCTTTTTGCACCCTTTGGGACCGAGGCTGTTTTAACCCTTTTGCGGCGCTCGTGTTCAGCTGTACTTTTCTCCTCACGCATTTAGTGAACCCACACACGTTATATGTTGGGTTTTTTCAGGACAAGAAGGGCTTTCTTCCGATACCATTTATCATTTATCATATTATCTAATTTACTATAAAAATAATAGTTTGATTAAAAAACATTTGAAATAAAAAAACTTTTTCTCTCTTGTTTGAAAAATCTTTTACTCATCCAAAAAAAAGCTAATAGAAAACCTGCTGGATTCTGCTATTCGTGCTGCGTTTAGAAATCCCCGGTGTTTTTATGTTTTTTTTTCTGCACGTTATCGGGCGTTTCGCTATTTCTAAACCATTTTTTCCACACTCCATCCATCACCCCGGCAACACGCATCCCATGTCCACATACATGTGCTGACACCGCAGCCAATGTAACCCCGGGACGTGTAAATAACACACACATGACACACACACTCCATCCATCACCCCGGCAACACGCATTCCATGTCCACATACATGTGCTGACACCGCAGCCAATGTAACCCCGGGACGTGTAAGTAACACACACACGACACACACATTCCATCCATCACCCCGGCAACACGCATTCCATGTCCACATACATGTGCTGACACCGCAGCCAATGTCAAATGTAACCCCAGGACATGTAAGTAACACACACGACACACACACTCCATCCATCACCCCGGCAACACGCATTCCATGTCCACATACATGTGCTGACACCGCAGCCAATGTAACCCCAGGACATGTAAGTAACACACACATGACACACACACTCCATCCATCACCCACCCCGGCAACACGCATTCCATGTCCACATACATGTGCTGACACCGCAGCCAATGTAACCCCGGGACGTGTAAGTAACACACACACACGACAGACACACTCCATCCATCACCCCGGCAACACGCATTCCATGTCCACATACATGTGCTGACACCGCAGCCAATGTAACCCCGGGACGTGTAAGTAACACACACACAACAGACACACTCCATCCATCACCCCGGCAACACGCATTCCATGTCCACATACATGTGCTGACACCGCAGCCAATGTCAAATGTAACCCCAGGACGTGTAAGTAACACACACATGACAGACACACACACTCCATCCATCACCCCGGAAACACGCATTCCATGTCCACATACATGTGCTGACACCGCAGCCAATGTCAAATGTAACCCCGGGACGTGTAAGTAACACACACATGACAGACACACACACTCCATCCATCACCCCGGAAACACGCATTCCATGTCCACATACATGTGCTGACACCGCAGCCAATGTCAAATGTAACCCCAGGACGTGTAAGTAACACACACATGACAGACACACACACTCCATCCATCACCCCGGAAACACGCATTCCATGTCCACATACATGTGCTGACACCGCAGCCAATGTCAAATGTAACCCCGGGACGTGTAAGTAACACACACACACGACACACACACTCCATCCATCACCCTGGCAACACGCATTCCATGTCCACATACATGTGCTGACACCGCAGCCAATGTCAAATGTAACCCCAGGACATGTAAGTAACACACACGACACACACACTCCATCCATCACCCCGGCAACACGCATTCCATGTCCACATACATGTGCTGATACCGCAGCCAATGTAACCCCAGGACATGTAAGTAACACACACATGACACACACTCCATCCATCACCCACCCCGGCAACACGCATTCCATGTCCACATACATGTGCTGACACCGCAGCCAATGTCAAATGTAACCCCAGGACATGTAAGTAACACACACATGACACACACACTCCATCCATCACCCACCCCGGCAACACGCATTCCATGTCCACATACATGTGCTGACACCCCAGCCAATGTAACCCCAGGACGTGTAAGTAACACACACATGACAGACGCACGTCACCGAGTCCAAATCTGGTAATTCCGCCCCGGGTGCCGTTTCGGGGATCTTCGAAGCCGTCCAGCGCAGTTACCCCATCAAACCAAATATTTTTGAAAACACCCCAAGGTATTTAACCCTTTCCATGCGTGAGATTCTACCGTGAGTGCTCGGTGTCGCTGAGCGCCTCGTTCATCGTCTCCTAAACTCTTTTATAGCGGGCGTCCGGCACCATGCAGCGCGTGCCGGATGTCGATGCCCCGGGGGTAGCCGGCCACGGCCCCGGATGCCGATCTTCTTGCTGAATGCCTCGACTTCCTACGCTTGTTTAATGAAGTGACGTGCCAGCCACGTCATAGGTCGTCATCTGACCGTTTTGTGTGACGTGCCTGACCCCCCCGCTCCATGCAGGCAGAACGTGTCTGTGTAATCAGATTGAACCCCACGCCCGGGGCAGTTGTCGGGGTTTGTACCCCTTCTGTGTTCATTTTACGAGCCTCCATGTCTTCAGGCTCATGGGAATGTCTTCGCCTTAACACTTACAGCGCCAGAAAGACCATAAAGCGTTATTACATGCATGAAACATGTACAAACTGATATTACGCCCCTCCCCCAATCTGCAGGATTATTCCTCCCCGTTGTAGCTGATTGATTGAGGGGGGTGGAAGGGGGAGAACCCCAGGACAGAGAGTAATGCTGGCTCTGCCACGGGCTGCCATCGATCTCGTACAGTCTCTTACAGACGCAGACGCCAACAACCATTCCCTAGAATGTTCTGTCCCGTCCATTCGCGTCGCGCCCGGCGTCCTCACTCGCGCACCGTCACTCACTCAGCACCGTCACTCACTCTCAATGCCTCCCTCCATTCTCAGCCAATTACATCCGCATCTTCATCTCTCTTTTCTGCTGTCTTTGATCTTCTTTCTTCACAGTGGGCACAAGAGAGTGCGGGCGAGCGAACGCGGGCACAAGAGAGTGCGGGCGAGCGAACGCGGGCACAAGAGAGTGAACGTGGAACCACAAATGTCGGACACGAATTCCGGGCTTTTTGCCTCGTTTTCGCCCGCTGCGTGGGGGGTCCGGCTTCGTCCTTTTTAACCAAAGATCACAGACTGAGCCAGACGCAGAGCACAAGCTGCCGGTAACTTTAATGAGGGAAACCCCTTTCAGATGAGTGCTCCGGCCCCCGGCCCCCCAGGCACGTCTCCCCCGCGTCCTTTATAAATAAACATCGTGGAAGAATCCCGCGGGGCCGACCTCCTGCGCGTCCAACAGTTTATTGGGCTGAGAAGACGAGGCCCCCTGGCCCCCGCGGCTACTGCTCCCCGCTCTTGACCCGCAGCACGACGGGCACAGAGGTGCACGGGATCATCCCCAGGTCCGTGATCACCAGATCCACCAGATCGGGCGGCGTGACGTCGTACACCAGGTTCAGGAGCCGCAGCGAGGGGTTCTTCTCCCACTGCTTCAGGGGACACCTGCCCTTCCGGCTCAGGATCAGGTCATCGGGGTCATCTGGAAACGAGACGGACGGGGTTAATAGCGAGCCGGCTGCACTGGCGCGGTGGGCACGGACCCGGTAACATTACCCGGGTATCGCATACGACTCGCGGGGGTCTCTTACCCAGCTCGTTGGACACGAAGGAGTCCGTCTGGACCTTCTCGCAAAACTTGTAGGTCTCGCAGCAGACGAGGACCGGCACGTTGTGGGCTTTGGCTAGCAGAGCGATCTGTGACGTGCCCACGCGGGACATGACGTATCCGTTGGCCAGCAGCGCGTGGGCCCCTAGGAACACTTTGGATACCTAAGGGGAACACACACCTTTACTGTGAGGTCACTTGCCCCTTAACAACCCCTGCCTTTCACCGCTCTGCCCCCTTCCTGCGCATTAACCCCCCCGGCGCCCGCTCTGCCCCCTTCCTGCGCATTAACCCCCCCGGCGCCCGCTCTGCCCCCTTCCCGCGCATTAACCCCCCCGGCGCCCGCTCTGCCCCCTTCCCGCACCAGCCAGTCCTTACCTCCGGCAGAATGTAGGAAATGGCGGCGATCAGAATGTACGTGCAGTGAACGCCGCAGCTCACCAGCCGCCGCAGGGTCTCCCTCCCCTCCAGCCGCGGACGGCTGTCGGCCACGATGACACGGAAGCTCTTCCCGTTCTTATGCGCTTCGCAGAGCGTGAAGGTCACCAGCGAGGAGCTGAGAAACCCACAGAGTCCGTTACATGCAGTCCCAGCCGTCACTTCCTCGGCCCACCACCTCCTGCAACCCCTCTGCCCGACAACCCTCTACGTGCCCCGGCCGCCTCTCCCCGAGCCCCAAGGACCCCCCGGCCGCCTCTCCCCGAGCCCCAATGGCCCTCCCCCCAAGTCCCAAGGTCCCCCGGGCCCCCCCCAAAGCCCCAAGGTCCCCCGGGCCCCCCCCCAAAGTCCCAAGGACGCCTGTCCCCAAGCCCCAAGGACCCCCAGCTGCCTGCCCCCGAATCCCATGGCCCCTGGCCCCCTTTTCCCCATTGTCAAGGGCCGCACAGCTCTACGCACCATCCGTAAACCAGAATGACGTCGTCCTGGCTGATTTTCTCCGATGCGTATTTGGAGATGGCCTGAGCCGCCAGGTGGATCTTCTCGCGGATGTAGCGGTCGATGTAGGAGAGCAGCGTGGCCTTCGCCTGAAAACAGAGTGACTTCTTACTACACCGAGCCCTCCGCGGCCCGAGGAGACGATCCGGCCCCCACTTACCTCGTCCTCCGCCCAGGAGGAGCTCGTGTTCAAGATCTCCTTCTTAATGCATTTAATCGCATTTCCCATGCTGGCCGACAGAGGGCGACACTGACTCAGGAAACTGCCGGAGAAAACAATATACTCTAATACACAGACGCCGGGAGCCCCTCCTAATACACAGACGCCGGGAGCCCCTCCTAATACACAGACGCCGGGACCCCCTCCTAATACACAGACGCCGGGACCCTCACCCCTCCTAATACACAGACGCCGGGACCCTCACCCCTCCTAATACACAGACGCCGGGAGCCCCTCCTAATACACAGACGCCGGGAGCCCCTCCTAATACACGGACGCCGGGACCCCCTCCTAATACACGGACGCCGGGAGCCCCTCCTAATACACGGACGCCGGGACCCTCACCCCTCCTAATACACAGACACCGGGACCCTCACCCCTCCTAATACACAGACACCGGGGCCCTCACCCCCCTAATACACAGACACCGGGACCCTCACCCCTCCTAATACACAGACCCCGGGACCCTCACCCCTCCTAATACACAGACCCCGGGACCCTCACCCCTCCTAATACACAGACACCGGGACCATCATCCTCCTAATACACAGACACCGGGACCCTCACCCCTCCTAATACACAGACACCGGGACCCTCACCCCCCTAATACACAGACACCGGGACCCTCATCCTCCTAATACACAGACACCGGGACCCTCACCCCTCCTAATACACAGACACCGGGACCCTCACCCCCCTAATACACAGACACCGGGACCCTCATCCCCCTAATACACAGACACCGGGACCCTCACCCCTCCTAATACACAGACCCCGGGACCCTCACCCCTCCTAATACACAGACACCGGGACCCTCACCCCTCCTAATACACAGACACCGGGACCATCACCCCTCCTAATACACAGACACCGGGACCCTCACCCCTCCTAATACACAGACACCGGGACCCTCACCCCTCCTAATACACAGATACCGGGACCCTCACCCCTCCTAATACACAGACACCGGGACCCCCTCCTAATACACAGACACCGGGACCCTCACCTCCTCCTAATACGCAGACACCGGGACCCTCACCCCCTCCTAATACACAGACACCGGGACACGCACCTGATATAAGGCTTCAGTTTGTTGACGAGGTCCCGCGAGAGCTCTTCGTGAGGGGGGGTGCTATAATCCCGAATGACCTGCGGTATTATATAAGGAGAGGTTATTAACCCCCTGTCTGTCTATAGGGTGAAGGCCGTATCGCCCTCTGTCCTGTATTAGGGGACGTTGTTTATGTACAGCAGCGGATGGGGAGCGGGCAGCGAGACGGCGCAGGATCTGCTCCAGATACCGGCTCGGAGAGTAGGCAGTGATGGCGGCCGTGTGGGGTCTGTTTGGGACACAGGGCTCAGAGATTAGGGGTACATCCGGTGTGGGGTCAGGGCGCAGGCAGTGAGGGGTCTCCGCGAGGCAGGGCAGGATGAGGACGTCACGCAGGAAGCTAGAGCCGGGAAGTACCTGTTTGAAGCAGTGCAGCAGCGCAATGCAGCGAGAGTTGGAGCCGCTGATGATTCCCTGAGAGTACTGCAGGCCGAGTCGGACCACCGCCGGGTGTATCACGGAAGACGGGATACTGAGAGAGACAGGGCGACAAATCACCCACCCATCACCTACACATCCCACTGCGGGGTGACAAACAGACGGGAGCTACGGGACACGGAGCCGGCCCCTCCCACTGCGGGGTGACACAAACAGAAGGGAGCTACGGGACACGGAGCCGGCCCCTCCCACTGCGGGGTGACACAAACAGAAGGGAGCTACGGGACACGGAGCCGGCCCCTCCCACTGCGGGGTGACACAAACAGAAGGGAGCTACGGGACACGGAGCCGGCCCCTCCCACTGCGGGGTGACACACACAGAAGGGAGCTACGGGACACGGAGCCGGCCCCTCCCACTGCGGGGTGACACACAGACGGGAGCTATGGGACATGGAGCCGGCCCCTCCCACTGCGGGGTGACACAGACAGAAGGGAGCTATGAGACAAGGAGCCGGCCCTCCCACTGCGGGGTGACACAGACAGAAGGGAGCTATGGGACAAGGAGCCGGCCCCTCCCACTGCGAGGTGACACAGACAGAAGGGAGCTATGAGACAAGGAGACGGCCCTCCCACTGCGGGGTGACACAGACAGAAGGGAGCTATGGGACATGGAGCCGACCCTCCCACTGCGGGGTGACGAAGAAAGGAGATTTGGGACAGGGAGGTGGCTCCTCCCATTGCGGGGCGACAGGAAGTTGTGCGGAGCAGGGCCTGCGCACTCACCTCATCTGCTGCGTGAGAGGAATCCTCCGGCTGTACTGGTGGAGATGGGAGAACATGCTGACCTTGGCCCCGTAGTCCTGGCGGAGAGGAACCTGCGGAGGGCAGAGGAGTGAGTGGTGGGAGAGGAGCTGGCGGTCTCCCTGGGACTGCACAATTCGCAAAAACCCCCCCCGGAGCGCGGAAAGTGTCACTGTTTCCGGGGTTATAGGCGATAAAGTTACAGCACTTTCAACCGGCAGAGGCTTCAGGGACATGAAGCGGTTAACACACTCTGAGCACACGGCCTACAGACCTGCACCTCCGGGGCCGGAGAGCACCGCCTGCCCGCCACCGCCTGCCGAGGGAGAAGGGATCGGAAAATCAACGAGTGGACTGCTGAGGCTTTAACCCCGTAAGGACCGGGCTGTTTTTTTCTTTTTGCACCCTTTGGGACCGAGGCTGTTTTAACCCTTTTGCGGAGCTCGTGTTCAGCTGTACTTTTCCCCTCACTCATTTACTGAACCCACACACGTTATATATTGGTTTTTCTTCAGATACCATAGTTTTGATCATATTATCTAATTTCCCATTTAAAAAAAAGTAGCGTTTTTTTTTTCCAAATCTGGTAAATCTCCCCCCCATGTGCTATTTTGGGTATCTTTGAAGCCGGCCAATACAATTCACCCCATCAAATCATATATTTTTGAAAACTAAACACCCCGAGGTATTTCAAATGCTGGTATTTTAACCCTTTCCATGCACTAATTCTACTACCACCTGTCAAACTTTGCGATAGTCATTTATTCTGTGTTTTTTTATCACTAAAATTGTACTTCGGGTATAAATTTACAGCTCCAGGTATAGGACACTTTCAAACAAGACCCCAATATGTGTCCAGCAACATCTCCCGAGTACACTGATACCCCACATGCAGGGGTTTGTCTGGCGTTTGGGATTTAAAATGCCACATTTGGGAAGGGCGCTCCCCCCCCATTTTGGTCAGTCTGTGCCTATGCCCTATCTTTGAGCCCGGCCGCTCCAATTTTCCCCATCAAACCATTCATTTTTTTTTAAAATTAGACACCCCTTGGGTATTTGAAATGCTTTTACTTTAACTCTTTCCATGTCAAGATTTTCCATGTCGATCACTTTCTAAGCTTGTTTAATGACATGACGTGTCAGGCACGTCATATGACGTTAAGTGAGGTGCCTGACCCGTCAATGAACGTCAAGGGGTTAACTATATGCCACAGTGACAGTATAGTGGGTTAAAAAGGGGTTCAGACACGGGCATGAGAGGCACAATGTAGGGTGGGTGCTGAGGGGCGGGTACAGGGCGATGCTGAGGGGAGAGTGCCCTGGGCTTCTGGAGGCTCCCACCTGCTGACGTTCCAGTTTCTTTGCCAGCTTCTTCTGTGCCGCCGGGTCATCCACTTGGACGCGTTCAGGAAGACGCTTTACTGCAAGGAGAGAACCAGCGCTAAAACAACTGAACTGCAAATCACTGAGGACCCGGGGGCCCGGATTACAAATCACCGGGGGCCCGGATTACAAATCACCGGGGGCCCGGGTTACAAGTCACCGGGGGCCCGGATTACAAGTCACCGGGGGCCCGGGTTACAAGTCACCGGGGGCCCGGATTACAACGCAGCATGGGATCCAGGGCATGGCATTCAGAAGCCACATGGGAGGTGTAACTCCATACAAATGTTCTGCCCCCACCCCCCCTGACTCTATTGCATTTACCCTCGTGTTCTGCCACGCTTCCCACCCGCCTGTTGTGCCATGCTGCCCACGTCTGACCTTCAACTGGTGCCGTCTTGACCTTGTTCTGCCCCGGCACCGGGCCGACCTCTGTCTTCTTCTGTTGCTTATGCGCACGCTCTGCCTCTTGCTTGGCCCGCCGCTCGGCTCGCAGCTCCGACTTACTCTTCCCTCCTCCAGCAGGCACCTCAACCGCTGCACCTGCAGGTGGCGCCACATTGGTGGGCAGAGTGGCAGGGGGGGTGGCGGGCTGGGTATCTAACAGAGAAACGCAGACAAGTCAGTAATGAACGAGTTACCTCTCAGCCTGGAGGCCAGCTCTCGCTTGCCTCACACGCCCGCTCACCCCACACCTTTACATGTGCCCTCCTGCTGCTCCCCGGGGCCGTACATACGCGGTAACGTGCTTGCAACCTTTGGAGCATCCTTGGTAGGCTCAGCTGGGCTTTTTTCCTTGTTCTTTTTCTGCTGTTTCTTTTCTTTTCGAAGGCGAAGCTTCTCCTCCTTGGACAGCTCTGGACCGTCCACCTAGCGCACCGGACACAGTGACAAGCGGCTTCATAGCAGACACACCGGCTCGCAATAACAAGCAGCAGGACACAACAAGCAGCAAGTCACACACACAACAAGCAGCAAGTCACACACACAACAAGCAGCAAGTCACACACACAACAAGCAGCAAGTCACACACACGACAAGCAGCAAGTCACACACACGACAAGCAGCAAGTCACACACACGACAAGCAGCAAGTCACACACACAACAAGCAGCAAGTCACACACACAACAAGCAGCAAGTCACACACACAACAAGCAGCAAGTCACGCACACAACAAGCAGCAAGTCACGCACACACAACAAGCAGCAAGTCACGCACACAAGCAGCAAGTCACGCACACAACAAGCAGCAAGTCACGCACACACAACAAGCAGCAAGTCACGCACACACAACAAGCAGCAAGTCACGCACATAACAAGCAGCAAGTCACACACACAACAAGCAGCAAGTCACACACACAACAAGCAGCAAGTCACACACACACAACAAGCAGCAAGTCACACACACAACAAGCAGCAAGTCACACACACAACAAGCAGCAAGTCACACACACAACAAGCAGCAAGTCACACACACAACAACAAGCAGCAAGTCACACACACAACAACAAGCAGCAAGTCACACACACAACAACAAGCAGCAAGTCACGCACACACAACAAGCAGCAAGTCACGCACACAACAAGCAGCAAGTCACACACACAACAAGCAGCAAGTCACGCACACACAACAAGCAGCAAGTCACACACACAACAAGCAGCAAGTCACACACACAACAAGCAGCAAGTCACACACACAACAAGCAGCAAGTCACACACACAACAAGCAGCAAGTCACACACACAACAAGCAGCAAGTCACACACACGACAAGCAGCAAGTCACACACACAACAAGCAGCAAGTCACGCACACGACAAGCAGCAAGTCACGCACACGACAACAAGCAGCAAGTCACGCACACACAACAAGCAGCAAGTCACGCACACAACAAGCAGCAAGTCACACACACAACAAGCAGCAAGTCACGCACACACAACAAGCAGCAAGTCACGACCACACACACAACAAGCAGCAAGTCACGCACACAACAAGCAGCAAGTCACACACACACAACAAGCAGCAAGTCACACACACACAACAAGCAGCAAGTCACACACACAACAACAAGCAGCAAGTCACGCACACACAACAAGCAGCAAGTCACACACACAACAAGCAGCAAGTCACACACACAACAAGCAGCAAGTCACACACACAACAAGCAGCAAGTCACACACACAACAAGCAGCAAGTCACACACACAACAAGCAGCAAGTCACACACACACAACAAGCAGCAAGTCACGCACACAACAAGCAGCAAGTCACACACACAACAAGCAGCAAGTCACGCACACAACAAGCAGCAAGTCACGCACACAACAACAAGCAGCAAGTCACGCACACAACAAGCAGCAAGTCACGCACATGCTTCAGGCTGACCAACTCCCGCCCATCAAGATGAGAGACCTCTCCCCAAACACTGTCCACCCAGTCACAGAACAGCACACAGCTCCCTGGCCAATCATCTACCAAGGGGCAGCGCCCTGGCCAATCACAGAGTACCAGATGCCCAGATCTCCCTCCATTGGATAGCGCCTGACCAATTATCGGGAGATGGAATAGCCTCCCAGCACAAATGGCTGTCACATTACAGGACTGTAGGCATGTCCGAGTAACAATCTGTGAATAAAAGTTAACGAATGCAGGTCACATGGGTCGTGGTCACAGCCTATCCAGCCGTGTAGTTACGATAAAACCTGAGCCTCGTGTGATTGGTCAGGAGCTGCCCGATGGGGTCGTAACGCGTGGTGTCATTAGGCAGAATGGAGACATCTCTGCTCTTTACGTGATTGGTCAGGAGCCGATGGTTGGAGAATTTAAATATTACTAACGCACACATTCCCCAGCACTGTTCCATGCAGCCATGGCACACGGACCACTAGAACATGCATGACAAGGCGGTACCTTCACATGGTGATGCTCTGTCTTCTTCACTTTACTGCCTCCTATGACAGAGATAAAAGTTAGTAAACTGGACTCCACAGAGACCACTCAGACCGGGGGACTCCACAGAGACCACTCAGACCGGGGGACTCCACAGAGACCACTCAGACCGGGGGACTCCACAGAGACCACTCAGACCGGGGGGGGGAATCCACAGAGACTGGGTGATCAGACAACAGGATGACGTGTTTACATATATGGGGTTTGACGGTCACGTCTCAGGGGCTCCGTGGCCCATTTCCGAGATGCTGAGATAAGAGGCTCAGAATCAACTGGGGAACCTGGCTGGGCTGAGAGGGTCGGGTTCAGTTAGGAAGCTATAAGGGTCAAATAAGGGGCCTAGAAGCAGATAGGGGTCAATTGGGGGCTGCCAGGTACAGTTATGGGGTACCCGGGTCACATGGGGGCTCCCAGGCTCAGTCGGGGGTACCCGCGTCACATGGGGGCTGCCAGGCTTAGTTCTGGGGTCCCCGGGTCACACAGGGCTGCCAGGCTTAGTTCTGGGCTGCCCGGGTCACATAGGGGATGCCAGGCTCAGTCGGGGGTACCCGGGCCACATAGTGGATGCCAGGCTTAGTTCTGAGGTCCCCGGGTCACACAGGCTCAGTTATGGGTACCCGGGTCACATAGGGGATGCCAGGCTCAGTCGGGGGTACCCGGGTCATATGGGAGCTGCCAGGCTCAGCTGGGGGGGTACTCGGTTTACAGGGGGGCTGCCAGGCTCAGCTGGGGGGTACTCGGTTTAAAGGGGGGCTGTCAGGCTCAGCTGGGGGTACGCGGCCCACATGGGGGCTGCCAGGCTCAGTTATGGGGCTTCCGGGTCACATGGCGGTTGCCAGGTTGTGCTGTCTCACCGCGTTCGGAGGCCTCCATGCCTGCTGCCTTGTTTTCTCCTCCCCGGGACTCCCTGTCACTGATCTCCGCGAGCACACAGCGCAGCCCCGCGGCCGGAGGACACATCTACCATACCAAAGCCGGGCAAAGGCGAGTTGAACTCCTGGCAAAACGGACCAATCCACGCGCAGAGCTCAGAGCACATGATAAATCCCCTCCTTTCCTAGCGGCAGCCATCTTTGGTGTGGGCAAGCACAGCCATAACCTATGACAGAAAGTTGAGTCATATATCAAGAGATTATCATCCCCTGGACTACAACTCCCAATGTGCATAGCCTACTCCTGAAAACTGAGCATTCTGGGAGTTGTAGTCCACTTAGAACTCCCTGCTGCCAGCAGTGCCTTAAATAAATGTTAGTATAGAGTATAAAGTGCCTGTGTATCGCAAGGGGTTAATAAAACAGCAATTTATACAGCTAACTGGCTCACATTTTCTAGGACAGTCCCTAGTTGTTTCTCTTTCCTCACATCACTGCATTTGCCCAGCAATTTTAGCCAGTATCAGCGGGTGACCCCACCAGACCGCAGAACACGTATGTATTTCACATGTTACTGTATATGGCATGTACGTGTGTGACTCCCTTCTACGATTTTTTACACGTGAAATGTATGAGTCCCGGGACACATGGCTGCTGTGGTCTCCCCTGTGTGGACGTTAGAGGACACCCCGTAATTATTGTGCTAAGAAGCTGCGAGCAGATAGCTGCCGACTGCCCCAAATCTGTCCGGAGATGTCACCTACGCAAAGTGCTGCCCTGCTGTGCGAGGGGTATATCAGTACAAACGAGTGCCCAGAATGCCCAATGCAGAACCAGTGTCATAATGTTATTAGTAAATTAACCCTGTAAATACGGCGGGTTTTGATCATTTTGGGTCTGTTCACTAATGAGTAGTTGGTCTGAGCAGCAAGTTTCTGCAGGCGTTTTCGGTGACCCTTCTGCCTACTTTATCTGCCCTTATCTGCTCCATCTGTCAGGCCCTAGTTGCCCCTATCTGTCACACCACAGACTGAGCAGCCCGCTGTCTCTCACTCGCACACTCTAATACCCCCCTCTCCTCTTCCGTCTTTCCCTTAACCCTTTGCTGCAGGTTTTCCATTACATTTTCTCCAAGTTTCCTTAACAACCATCAGGTTCCCGGTGTCATAGGTCCAGCCGTCGTATTGGCTCCCAAGTATCCCTACTTAGTCTGGCCAGCCTCTCTCCCCTGCAATGATGCCCCTCTCTCCTCCCTGATGCCCTTCTTTCCTCCCCTGATGCCTCTCTACTCCTCTTATACACCTCTTTCCTCCCCTGATGCCCCTCTTTTCTAGGAGGTCAGAATGTTTGCTGGGTATGAGGGGATCGCAGGGTTCTACAGCCCTAAAAGCCCCGATAATGTGTATAGAAACGGCTGCTGGTGCTGTAGGAATTTGCATCCAGTTTCCGGGGCTCATTTACTTTGGCCTTGTTCTGGTTCTCTGTGCTCTCCTATCATGCCTGTCCCTTGCTGTATATAAGTGGCCCTGACTGAGTATTTTGTTTCTTTGCTTGGTTTCCCACTTCCAGGCTCTCGAGGTAGGGGTAGCCGGACCAATTCCAGAGCATGTCTTGGCACGGTGAGGAAATGGCCCGGGTTACCCTGGGCTTCTCAGGGGACTTGCTACCTGATGTGAAGAGCAGGAAAAAGCCCTGCAGAAGCGCACAAACTTTGTTTTTAATATAAGCGAGGTTTACTTTATTTTTAATATAAGCGAGGTTTACTTTATTGTTTGGTTTTAAGCAAAAAAAACATTGACTGCCGCTTTATAACTGCCTGTGGATGTGCTTTTTGTCTCCCAATACTGGTGATGTTCGCTTCCTGGAAGCTGAAATGGGTGGCAGCCTGTGGCAGAGCTGGCATTATCTCATCAATTTCCTCTCCTGAAGTTTTAAGGCTGCTTGAACCAATCAACTGCAATCGGCAACGGGGGGGGGGGATGATAATTTAATGGGGAGGAATAATCCTGCAGATGATGATGGCCGGGCCTCATAAAATGGGTTTCTAATATGTATATGTGATTTCTTTTAATCTATAAACTCCGTTCCATGGGTAAGTAAGGTTTGTGTTTAGGTCTTGTCAGATCTCTTATGCTGGAAATCACGTATATTATAATTTTGCATATTATATGTCCGCGCCATCTTGTTTTCTTTACAATCACATAAAGCGTATAGTTTCCTATGCTGAGAACAAATTAAATCATTAAATTTATGGTCTATCTATTCCGGTCGAGAGGGAAGGTCGTAGAATGTAAATTTCCACTAAACATCTGAAATTGATACTTAAGTAGGTATTATATTTTAAGGCAAGTTATAATCTTAGCTTTCCCTATTATAATCGTTTTGAGTAAGACAAATATGCTTTAGTACATCTCAATATTTTAAATAGATAAGAATATTTTTAGGGTGTTGAGAAAACTAACCTATCCCTAATTATTTTCTGGGCTAGTAAGTCACTTTAATGGTCAAACATGTTTAAATAAATGATAAAAACAATTTAAAAAAAATAAAAAAATAAAACAAAATAGTCTGAAGCCAGATGGTCTGGGAAAACTTTGGCTGACACTATCTTTGCTAAATGGTAATAAAAATTTCGGCCTTTGAAGTAATTTTCAGCATGTTTTTGCGTTAACTATTAAAAACCACTAAAAGAGTCTCTGCTTGGTGAATAATAGCAAATTTAGTAGAAATGTGCTATATCACATGACAAAGTTCCTAATTATAATAAGACATCCCTGATCCTGATTGGAGGGTTTTAGTCGATGGGAGTGGATAAGCTTTGTCGCCTCACCTAGTTATTAGATACTCTTCATGTTTACTATCTTCTCCCGGCTAATTGAAATTTGATTTAAGAAAATTTCCACTGAAATTGATAATTCCTTTTCAGCAGAGAACAGTTGGATTCCAGCAACAAGAGGTGATAAATAGAATGTTATTTTTTTGTTTTTTAAATAAAGGTGAATAAGTCACATATAAATTATGTGGGGGGGGGAGAACCCTCCACTCAGGATTAGAATAGGAGAGGAATTATTAAACGCTCACCTACATCTAGCAGACAAACCAGAAGACTTGCTTTCCCACAGAAATCTTTTAGTGCTTACCAGCTGTAAGCAATAATCGGGTTTCCAACCTCATGCTGATGAGTCCCATGAATGTCATGATATATTTTTATATGGTTTGTAGATAATGTTTCTGGTTTATTTTTTGTACTCCACACGGATCATATAGATATTTTATAGATTTTTCCCAATATCTATAGTTGTGGAATAATATCTCGTTTTGAATTATACATTTTGGGGGATCTTTGGATCAGAGATAGAAAATAGGGTATCTGTCACAAAGCTTAGCTTTCGAGATAAGACGAGATCGGCTGCTTTCAGGGTGGTATGGCTGCAGGCGTGAAAGTGTTTTGTTTTGTTTTACTCCTCTTCTTCTGTTGCTGCTGCTTGTCACACAGAGAATTATAAGCCCCTGGGACAGGACAGAGAAGGTGAGAAGGTTCAAATAAGGGCTTTAAAGCTTTGATGATAAGGAAGAAACACATGTGAGAAATGGAACAGCCTACAACACCTGGTATTCCCAGGAAGACTCCCCTTCAGGTACTAATCAGGCCCAAACCTGCTTAGCTTTTGAGAGCAGACGAGATCTTCTGTTGCTGCTGCTTGTCACACAAATAATATTATAAGCAATGGGACAGGACAGAGACGGTGAGAAGGTTCAACTACGGGCTTAAAGCTTTGATGATGAGCAAGAAACACATGGCAAAAAGCTCTCCCCGGACTGTGAGAAAACAAAAAGCCTACAACACCTGGTATTTTCAGGTGGTCTCCCATCCAGGTACTAACCAGGCCCAACCCTGCTTAGCTTCCGAGATCAGACGAGGTTGGGCAAATTCAGGGTGGTATGGCTGCAGGCATGAAAGTGGCTTGTTTTTACTCCTCTTCTTCTGTTGCTTCTGCTTGTCACACAAAGAAAATTATAAGCAATGGGACAGGACAGAGACGGTGAGAAGGTTCAACTAAGGGCTTAAAGCTTTGATGATGAGTAAGAAACACATGGTGAAAAGCTCTCCCCGGACTGTGAGAAAAGAAAATGCCTGCAACACCTGGCGTTCCCAGATGGTCTCCCATCCAGACACTAACAAGGCCCAAACCTGCTTAGCTTCTAAGATCAGACAAGACCAGGTGCTTTCAGGGTGATACGGCCAAATTGTGAAAGCGTTTTATTTTACTCCTCTTGTGCTGCTGCTGCTGCTGCTGCTGCTGCTGCTTGTTGTTGTTGTTGTTGTCACGCACACAAAGAGAATTATAACACCTGGGACAGGACAGAAAAGGTGAGAAGGTTCAAATAAGGGCTTAAAGCTTTGATGATGAGCAAGAAACACATGGCAAAAAGCTCTCCCCGGACTGTGAGAAAAGAAAAAGCCTACAACACCTGGTATTCCCAGGCGGTCTCCCATCCAGGTACTAACCAGGCCCAACCCTGCTTAGCTTCCGAGATCAGACGAGATCGGGCGCTTTCAGGGTGGTATGGCCGCAGGTGTGAAAGTTTTTTATTTTACTTCTCTTATTCTGTTGCTGCTGCTTGTCACACAAAGAGAATTATAAGGCCTGGGACAGGACAGAGAAGGTGAGAAGGTTCAAATAAGGGTTTAAAGCTTTGATGATGAGCAAGAAACACATGGCAAAAAGCTCTCCCCGGACTGTGAGAAAAAATTAAAAGCCTACAACACCTGGTATTCCCAGGAGGTCTCCCATCCAGGTACTAACCAGGCCCAACCCTGCTTAGCTTCCAAGATCAGACGAGATCGGGCGCTTTCAGGGTGGTATGGCCGCAGGTGTGAAAGAGTTTTATTTTACTTCTCTTATTCTGCTGCTGCTGCTGCTGCTGCTGCTTGTCGTCAGACAGAAAGAATTATAAGCCCTGGGACAGGACAGAGAAGGTGAGAAGGTTCAAATAAGGGTTTAAAGCTTTGATGATGAGCAAGAAACACATGGCAAAAAGCTCTCCCCGGACTGTGAGAAAAGAAAAAGCCTACAATACCTGGTATTACCTGGTATTCGTGGGCATAACATCAGCTTGGCGGGTCTATGCAGAGCCGGATCGGTGGCTACCAAATTACGTAGGCCAGTCCTGGGCCAGGTCCATGTATGAAATTCCAAAACTCATAGAAAGCTGCAAGAGAAAAAACAAGGTATCAAACAACATGGCATGGAACGCATCCCACTCTCTTCCCCCCCTTTTAACTTTCTGGGGATTTTTTTTTAGGTAATAATAATGAATTGGGAATGATTTTACGGAGACTTCAGATTCTGCTTCAGTGTTTGCTGCTGAGGGACCGCTTTGGACTTTGATTTATGGAGTTATTGTTGAGGCCGGTTATTGAGTCCTAGATGACCCAGAACATGTTTAGCAAGTCGCGCACATGTACACGGCACGGTGTATGTATGATGAGGCATATCAACCTGATTACTGAACCTTGATATTAAAATGAACAATGGCCTCTAGAGTGCTTCTTATACAGACGCCTTATAGTTTGAGCAAACTTGGTTTCTTTCATTTTTCATGTAAACCTGCTGAGGGTCTCATAGAAGACATCACCTGTGATTTGTGATCGGAATCTAAGTATACCTGGGTTTTTTTTGTTTTGTTTTTTTCTTTATACACGATGGGTGTAAGAATGGACAGGGTTCAATTGTATATAATACAAAACTGCATAACACTACTAATAAAGGGTTATTACAAACGGAGCGCTGCACATTATTTATCTTTTGTTTATTTTGTTTTAATGCACAGCCATATACATGTATGTAATAAATCAGGAGAAAGACGTACCCAAGTTCTAAGGGGGTGCCGTACATCATTGCGCTGCGCATGATTGCATTAATAAACGTCTTAAAGCTTCTTCATTATGGCTGGAGACAGCTGGGGTTCAGGAAGCACCCCAAAATAAAGCATACATGCGTATGAGCTCTACTTATGTCATGGAACAAATGACAGACGCTCAGCCCTGGAAACAGGAAAATTATAAATGTTTGACATAAAGACGGGCGAGGTTACAGCATTTCCCAGGGCTCACCGCCCTTCATCGCGCCCCATCACACCTCTCTAGGAATCTGGGAGTTGTGTAATAGCCTCAGAGTCATCAGCAGGCGTCTCCTGCATCAGGCAAATAGCGCACGGACATAGAAATTCACATTGCATTCACATGTCCTCGTCTGTAACTCACAAAAATTCCAGTTACTGGCGCTTGCAATGTCAGGGCATGTAATCGGAGTCAAGTCTGGTCTTTCGAGAGACTCAGGATAATATTAAATGTATGCTTGCTAATGCACGGAGCCTAAATAACAAAATGGGGGAACTAGAGGCAATAGCATTTACTAAGCAGTATTTTTTTTTTGTATTTAAGTTTATTATACAAAACTGGTTATGGTAAAACAGACATCAACCTGTTTTAGCAGGAATACAAAGATCAGTAATATTAGCACAGATAGACGATAAGCAGTACTGCGACGCAGCGCAGGGCAATACACGTTACAGTACGACTTCAGTTTACGGAAAGCTCAGTAGAAGCAGTGTACAATTACATTCCCAGACGTGGCACATATGGTTAGCACTTTAGTGGAACATAACCTGGGGAAATGGGGGGGAAAGGGGGCCGAGGAGGACGGGGCTAGTCTTCAGCCTCTAGACTGTCCTTGAGAGAGTAGTCTCTCAGCAGGCTGTGGATAAGCCTGCGGCAGTCACGGACTGTGACCTGCTCCCTCCTCAGCGCCAGGCGGTTCCTGGCAAACCATAGAGCGTCCTTCACGCAGCACATGAGGCGCCAAGCATCCTCGATGGCGCTCTCCGTGTGTGTCCCTGGGAAAAGTCCGTAAAGTACCAAATGGTAGGACAGGTACTTTCTCTCGATAGAGTCCTTGAGATCCAGCTCCAGGGCTCTGAACAAGGCCTGTGCAAACAGGCACTGCCAGAACAAGTGGAGGGAAGTCTCCTCCTCCACAATGCACTGTGGGCAGTGTCTATATCTGCACAGCCCCCTGGCATGCATAAATGTCCTTAGGGGGAGGCCTCCCTGAATGGCCATCCATGCAATGTCTTTATGTCTGTTGGTTAGCCTGCTCGACGACACGTTAGCCCAGACAGTCTTGGCTGTGGCGTCAGGGAGCCCTGGGATGTTCTCGATAGTGTCTTTGGCTCTGATGAGCTTGTGGATCACACGGGGTAACCACAAGTCTGGTTTAACTCCCTCCAGTTGGTGCTCCCTTACAAATTTGCCCACGTCCGAGTAGAACCAGGGCATGGTCCAATTGTGAGGGACGGAGCTGTCCCACTTTAGCTGCCTCCAGAGGGGCAGCAGGAAGAAGCGAGACATGGAGTTTCCAGCAGAGCCTTTCACTGCGTCTCTGAGAGTCCTGCGCACGCAGTTGCACACAAAGAGGGTCCTCTAAGCAGTATGATATAACGGGCGTACCAGAAACATGCAGCCATGCAGCCTCTCCCATCTTTCTGGCTGGCTACCAATATTATTGGTTCTGATGGCATGCTCGTGTACATTTGTGTGGTTTTCTATTATAACTAATTTGCATATGATCGGCATACTGTATTTTGCATATGGTGTGATGCATGCTGGTCATAACTCACCGCCAGGGTATTGAAAGGCTCTTGGAGGCTGGTAGTGATTGTTTCCCCAATTAAGTTAGTTGCTGTTTTGTCTCAATATGAGTTCTGTGGTTTTTACCAGAGGCTTCTAAAACAAGCTGAGTGCTGACTGTGGGGGCTCCTAGGTGTCCGTTCAGCTTGGTTCTTTTTCTAAGCCTTTTGCTTTGGCTTGTTTAGACCACTAGACCTGTTTATGGCTCCCCTTGGCTGAAAAGTCTTCCTGGGCTGCATCTTCCCAGCTGGGATGGTTGTGGATTAGCAGGTTCTTGGGTCTGAAGGGGCTGCTGCATGCAGTTCTCTAGTTTAACTATATGGAGCTTGTGATGGATCGTCCTGTGACCCAGACTGGACACATCTGCCTGTCAGCTCCTTCCCTCTCCCAGTAAGCGGACACGCTGTGGCTGTCTGAAGAAAGCAGTCACAGACCAGTGCTTCCCACAATCATGAGACAGAACTTCATGCTTTGAGGTTAAAAACAGAACTCTCTTTATTACAAACACACAGAATTTATATACAATCTCCATTCACTGTGCACCGAACCCAACCCCCAATCCTATCAACCACATCCCATCACAAATCCCATCAGCCACATCCCCTCACAAATCCCATCAGTATACAGGGGATGTATCAGGTGAGGGGATTAAGGGATACAATGGGTTCCCCCACCTGTGTTATCCCCCCTGTAGTGCGGGGGCCGACAGGGCTGTGCTGGCTGATTAAGAGCCCCAGCCGGATTATAGGATCGTCTCTTTGAAGGCCGGAGCTGCAGCCACATTCAAACCGGGTACACATAAATATAATAATAATAATAACAGTGAAGATCAGACAGGGTTCTTCACAGAGCTGTGGCCCCTCTGCCTGCTTGGTGTAAAAATAGATTTAAAAAAAAAATGAGATAAGCCTTGGGTAAGATCAAGTGAGTACCTGTGAGAGAGGGAAAGCTTGGTTCTCTGGCCTTAGGGCTGGCGAGGGTGTCAGAGAGCCTGAGGTGTTATAGCGTCCCCTAGCACGGATCCACTGGGACACTCGGCACTGTGATGTGTTTTGGGGCACACTTTTCTCATTTTGCACGGGTTGGTAAGCGTGTTGTATTCACCTTGGATCCTCTCATGATGCACTTGGCTGGTGGTGGAGAGTGAATTTTGAATCTTACCTGCCATTGGCTGGGGCCTGTGATAGTTTCACTGGCACTTTGTTTTGGATTCAGAGCACGATCGATTTTGGGTTTCGGTAGTGAGTTAAGCACCATTGGGTCGCCTGAAGCCACAGTGAAGCTGAGCCCCCCGAAGACTCAGTCCAGTATTGGTGGGGGGAGAGGTGTGTGCATTCTGGCCCCTACTTCCCCTAAGAAGGTATTCAGTGGATCTCCTCTTGGGAAGATCTGGCCCACCCAGAAGACTTAGATTGGGGACTCGGCTCCACTGTGGCCTCCACGGTTTGGATCACTGCAGCACCATGTTCATGATTTGATTAAAATATGAAGACGACAACTGAAGAGCGCAACCTGAGGCTCTCAAAAAAAAATAAAAAAAAATATATATATATATATATATAGGGATAAGCCTCGGGTAAGCTTCTCGGCCTTTTGGCTAAGATCAGGTGAGTACCTGTGAGAGAGGGAAAGCTTAGTCCTCTGGCCTTAGGGTTGGGAAAGCATGAGGCCCCAAAGATGTTTTAGGTCCCCAATCTCTGGGCCAGGACTGGGCGCTGGGTGTAAGTGTGAGGTTAAGCGCCCTTCACGTGTCACATGCCGGGAAGCTCCTTTTGCACCTCAGACCCCTCCATGCACTTTTTATGTTTGTATGCAGTAGCCCCAGACTTTTGGCTCGGTGTGCGGTGCATACGGGAAAACTTTTTACCACGCCAGCCGAAGGGCTGGGGCTTCCAAGGGCAGCACTTCTGTTTGTAGTTTCACATGATTTGCACTGTTGTTATGCTTTTTTTATATTTTGTATTTGAGCTTATTTTAAACAGATTATGATGGACACAGACACGACAAACACTGAAAACAATAAAGGCCTGTTGTTTTGGGTGAGGAGCGGTATTTAAGCTGTCACTGCTGGGGCTGTAGCTTACCAGGCATCTAGGAGGTGTGAATGCTCTGGGGGAGAGCGTTTGGTGGGGGTTCCCGGCAGGTGGTGCGGGGAGCCTAAGCCTGCGCGGCAATGACTTGGTTAATAAATAAAATTAGCTGCAGCCTTTCCAACCTAAGTTTCCGGCGCCCGTCATTATTGGGTGAGGGTCCGGCCCAGAGATCCAGGGTACTTCAGTCATGTGGCAGGCTGATCCGTAGCTTGGGCAAAACACTACTCCATCACTGGCAGCCTCGAGGAGGAGGAATAACCCCTCCACCCTCACTCTCCTGCCCCCTCATCCCTCACTCATCTAACCCCCCATACAGGGCCGGCCCAAGACATAATGCCGCTTGGGGTGAAGTTTAAAATGTGGCCCCCCCTGCCGACGCCGAGGGGGGGTGGCATTTTAAACTTCGCAGACTCCATTATCTACCCTATGCCCCCCCCCCTTTGTACTTACCTTTAAACAGTTCTGCGGCGAGTCTCCCTGCTCGGTCTCGGTGCCGGCTTGTAATGCTGAGTGCCGGAAATTGACGCCACTTCCGGCGCTCAGCATTACAAGCCGGCACCGAGACCGAGCTAGAGGGCTCGCAGAGGAGAGAGAGAGAGGCGCCGAGCGGGTACTGACAACTTGGTAAGATAAAACCACTCGGCGCCCTCTCTCTCCTCTGCTTAAGAAAGAAAGAAAGAAAAGCGCTCGGGGCGGCAAAGTACCGCCTCTTCAAAAGTGCTGCCTGGGGCAATTGCCCCACTCGGCTCCATTGTAGGGCTGGCCCTGCCCCCATATTCCACTGACTCCCATCCCCCATAGTCGTGCTGCTGTGATACCCGGTGTTGTGACGGTTGTGGTATGTTTCACGTGTGATTGAGGCGTCCCGGGTCAGGCTGTCCATCGTGAGAATGATGCGTTACCGCCAGCAGCCGGCCGGCGCCGCTCGTTTTTACCGTATTTGCTCGATTATAAGACGACTCCCCAAAATCTGAATATTAACTTAGGAAAAAAAGAAAAAGCCTGAATATAAGACGACCCTAAAGGAAAAAAGTTTTACCAGTAAATGTTAATTCATGTAAACTATTTTTTTTAATAAAAGCTATGATTGAGAAAAATATATTTTTTTGTTTTTATTTCTTGTATTTTCCAACCTGTCCCCCAGTTACGCACATCTGCCCCCAGGCTTGCCACTCCAATATGGCACTGTGGCCCATAATATGCCTTTTAACCCTCTATATGCCACTGTGCCCCATGGTATGCCTTTTGACCCCCTATGTGCCACTCTGCCTCCAGAAATGCCTTATACCCCTATATCCCATTCTGGCATTTAGGGGGTTAAAATGCATATTATGGGGCAGAGTGGCATATAGGGAGGTATAAGGCATTCCAGGAGGCAGAGTGGCATTAAGGGAGTTAAAAGGCATTATATAGAGCACTCTGCCTCCAGAAATGCCTTATACCCCTATATGCCACTCTGGCATTTAGGGGGTTAAAAGGCATATTATGGGGCAGAGTGGCATATAGGGAGGTATAAGGCATTTCAGGAGGCAGAGTGCACTATTAAATGCCCCCTTGACGCCACTCTGCCTCCTGAAATGCCTTATACCTCCCTATATGCCACTCTGCCCCATAATATGCCTTTTAACCCCCTAAGTGCCAGAGTGGCATATAGGGGTATAAGGCATTCCAGAAATGCCCTACACACACACACACACACACACACACACACACTCACACTTACTTACTTACTTACTTACTTACCGGTGCTTCCAATTTCCTGCTGTATTGCCGGGGCAGCGGGTTGACGTCTCATTTCGCGGCAGCCGGAAGGAGGTGGAGTTGGCAGCGGGGGTTTGTATGCGTCCGTCGCAAATACCTTCCCCGGCTGTCAGAGATCAGAGTTCCCCGCACCGGTGCGGGGAACTCTGATCTCTGACAGTCGGGGAAGGTATTTGCGACGGACGCATACAAACCCCCGCTGCCAACTTCACCTCCGGAAGCACCGGTAAGTGTGTGTGTGTGTGGGGGGGCGTTAAATTGGGAGGGGGGGCGACGACAGGAGGATCCAGGTCCCCTGCAGCGGTGCGGGGGATCTGGATCTTAGTCTCCTAATCAGACCTCTATTTGAGGTCTGATTAGAAGACGACCCCGATTAGAAGACGAGGGGTATTTTTCAGAGCATTTGCTCTGAAAAAAACCTCGTCTTATAATCGAGCGAATACGGTATTTCCCACGAACGGGATGTGAAGGTGAAAAAGTTCTATTCCCAGAAACGGAGAACATGACCAAAAATCACCATAACGTGATAGGCATGCGAGTGTTTATTGGGGTAACAGGAAGCGAAAAGACGGCGGTAACCAGCGACAGGCGATATGCAGGAAGAGGCTCTCAGGAAGCGTGCTGGAGCGGAGCGGCCGCCGGCGGGTCACGGACTCCGTCAGCCCCGTACCGGCTGTTAGTATTAACTCCGCGCTGGGGTCGCTTCTGTCTGATTCATTGTATTGGTGCTGAAATAAAAAGAAGCATTTTACTCGGCAGACACTGGGAGATCGGAGTAAAGGACTAACCAGGCTTCCACGGACTATAATTTCTATCACGCCCCAAAGTTTGTTGGACTATAACTCCCATTATCCTGACACACAATCCACGGGCAGCGCTGCTATTCATGGTGCGTCCTGCCCAAGTTACTGGGGTAGAGTCATTGGGACATCAACATTCACACAACTTCCTACCACCCTCTTCTGGCAGCTGAGCTCCTGGCCGGGGCATTTGTCAGGGCATGAGCTCAAATGTCAGGACTGCCCAATGCAAATCTGGGACTGTTGGTAGCTATGCATAGTATATGGTAATACCTGTCATGTGTCTGTTTATCTTGGACAGTCCCAAACCCCTCTGTCCCTCTCTCCCTGTGGCGCAGCGATATAATCGCATCAGCCGCCATATTGCGATATCCTCACCTCAGACCTCGATGCACTTGAAGATGCAGCCATAGTCACAGCACTTCCTGTTGGCGGGGCAATCGGCATCTGTGGTGCAATCGCCTTTGGGGTAGGGTAATTTACAGGCTACCAGGGTGTTCACTACCGGGCAATTCCTTGGCTCTACTGCAAGAAAAGGAGAGCAGATTGAAATTGCATGAAAAAGGTCATTTGGGTGGAAAGAGGCTTTGATTTCTGAATTCCTCACAAAATACGTTACTCGTATCGCTATCATGGAGTCATTGTACGGCAGGACATTGGCGGCAGATCTGGCGGGGGGGTCCACATACCGGGGGCTGGAATGACGGGGTCTTCTGTTAAGGGGTCCGTACACTCCTGGAGGCACAGAGGGGTGCAGCACTTCTGCCTCCCGGGGCATTCATGGTCACTTTTGCACTTTGGGAGTGGGGGAGGGAAGGCACATCTGGTGACCGGTATGGGGCAGAACCCATTTTTTTCTGTAAAAAAAATTAAAAATATCAATTGGAATATTTGGAATTATTGAGATATAATCTGAGTGCTCTCACAGTGCTATAGCCTATGTGATACAATTGTATGGTTAAGATAAGTATAAATAAAGTTTTTGTTGTTATCTCCTCCTTCCTCCTGAACAGGAAGAGAAGCAGTTAATATGTAACTGTGTGTTTTGCCTCCATCTTTATATATATATAAATTTCTTATATACCCGGTTATCCTATCCTAATAATTCAAATGGCAACAGAAATTCCATGTATTTTACGATAAGCTTTTAGCTTTAAATTAACCGGCAAACCACAGAAGCACAGGGGACAGAGTCGCTCAGGGACCTGCGGGGTCTGTGATCCCACAAATGTTATATCTGCGAAACGCGTGGGGTGTTGGCAGCGTAAGTGAGACAGTGGCTGGTGTCTGGCGGGACGTACCTGCGCTCTCCCCCTCGCCGTCTGTCTAGTCACGCCTCGTTAGAGAGTAGTAAGAGCAGGTAGGTGCTGAGAGTGGCTTCTGTGATGGAGGAAAAACCCCTGAGAGGGCAGTGAAGCCTCCAGACTCACAGATGCCCTCTCTGGACCTTCTGAGTGTTCCCGGGAATGATTTGGGTTACCTGTAATTGGGGTCACGCACTGCATCCTGTCGTCCGACAGACAGCACTTCAGGCCGGGCTTGCAGTCCCTGTCGCTGCCGCACAGGGGTTTGCCCGGGGTCGTGATGCACGATATCTGCTCCAGGCTGACCGGGCAATTCCCGGGGCGCTCTGCGGAGAGAAACAAAGGGCCGGAGAGTTAAGCCAACAAGTCCCCAGCTATCATCCCAAGGGTCTGCTGGTTAGAAGAGATTTCACACAGATGCCCCAGAGAGGGGCTGTTAGACTACACTGGACGGGGTGGATGCTCGTTTTTCACCGACAGAGCCGTGACCCCAGCGACTCTTTACGGCTGCCGAAAAACAAACGGCGAGGCGTCCATAATAAGTACTTGGTCATCCCCTCTGCTGATGCCGTGAAGCTGATGTGTGGGTAAAATGCTATATAAACCCCCCCCCATTACCTTTCAGGGGCTTCACGCATTTCTTCCCGCAGGAATCGCAGCACTTCAGGTCTCTTTGGCAGTCAGAATCGCTCTGGCAATGGCGTTTGGGTAAATTCATCGGAAAGAGCGATATGGAGGGGCATTGGCCGGGCTTCACTGCAACAACAAGGCTTTGGATCACATACTTCGTTTGATCATGGAAACATTATCCCTGAAGAAATATTTCAGGTTCATTGCGAGGACATGCAAGGTGTATTTCAGCTCGAATGACCTCGCCTGCAAATCCCATATTGTGACGTTGATAAACCTGAATATATTCATACATAAGGTGTTTAACTACTCACTGAATAAACCCAGGAGAGACACTACAGTGATCTGATGGATTACCCACTACTCTGAGAGGTGGACCTGTGTACGGAGCAGCCGGGTTCTGCAGTAGGGCTTTCTCCTGATGAAGAGGAGGCCCTTGTTTGGGCCGTTACAGGCTCAGTCTTTAGTAATTTCTGCCAATCAGTCATTTTGCTTTCATTCCATAGAAACCTTGCCAAAGACCTTTTTCCTTGTTTCATTCCTTTGAGGTCAGGGCTGGACTGAGAGACAATCAGGGGGTAGAAGCGCAGCTGCCGGACTTCACTTACCCTTCACTGTTGGGGAGCACTGTCTCCGGCAGTTGAAGCAGCAGCACCTCTGGGAGCCCGGGCACTGCTTGTCACTGTGGCACTCATTGGGCAGGGGTCGGGCAAACATACAGATGGAGGCATTAAAGTAGGGGCAGGAATCCACCTTGGCTGCAGGACGAGAATGTGGGGAACGTTTCATAAATGGGGGGCTGCCATCACTTTATTGGAGCTTTACAATTCAAGGAGACATTTAACTATACATTATACAGGGTGGGTCACTGATTTATCTATACATTATACAGGGGGCCGGTCACTGATTTATCTATACATTATACAGGGGGCCGGTCACTGATTTATCTATACATTATACAGGGGGCCAGTCACTGATTTATCTATACATTATACAGGGGGCCAGTCACTGATTTATCTATACATTATACAGGGGGCCGGTCACTGATTTATCTATACATTATACAGGGGGCCGGCTCGCTGATTTATCCATACATTATACAGGGCGGCTCGCTAATTTAACAATACATTGTACAGGGGCCGGGTCACTGATTTATCTATACATTATACAGGGGCCGGTCGCTGATTTATCCATACATTATACAGGGGCCGGTCACTGATTTATCTATACATTATACAGGGGGCCGGTCACTGATTTATCTATGCATTATACAGGGGCCGGTCACTGATTTATCTATACATTATACAGGGGCCGGTCACTGATTTATCTATACATTATACAGGGGCGGCTCACTGATTTAACTATACATTATAGAGGGCTCACTGATTTATCTATACATTATACAGGGGCCGGTCACTAATTTAACTATACATTATACAGGGGCCGGTTCACTGATTTATCTATACATTATACAGGGGGCCGGCTCGCTGATTTATCTATACATTATACAGGGGGCCGGCTCACTGATTTATCTATACATTATACAGGGGGCCGGCTCACTGATTTATCTATGCATGATTCTGAAATGAGGGGGTTGATGGGATTTTTCCCACCCCAGCTCACAGTTCTGCCCCGTACCAGTCAGAGGGTCGAGGCAGCGGTTCCGGCAGCCAGAGTAGCAGCACTTCTTCTTGCCCCTGCAGTCTGCATCCGTCTCACACTCGGATTTCTGCGGCATCGCATTCTCACACGTGGGGTAATCCACGTTTAGCGGGCAGGTCCCCGGCTTCAGTTTAATTGCGATCAAGTCCTCTGAAAGAAATCGGGGCAATTAGACGCATTTATTTAAAGAGACAGTGCCGTCATTGGCTGGGCGAGGGAGGCTGGAAGTGAGGCAGCCCAGATGGGGCAGAAAGGATCGGGGCGGATGGGGAAGCTGTCAATCACTTGAATGACTTCATACTGACACAGGGCAAGCGACAGCTCCTTGGGTTAAAAAGACTGGGGCGGATGAGAGTGTTAGGAGTTTAACTGTTTCAGTGCTGAATATTCATACATTAACCCCATAGAGACACTAACTGTGAGCCCAACATTAAGGAGACGATATAACGCCGGTGGCTGATAAGTAATGGTACGTTTTCCATGTACGCTCACTCAAAGTGCGAGTCGTTAAACTGTCCGTCATCTTCATTAAGTTTTTCACTTGCTTTTTCTTACACTTTGACTACCGACTACCATCTAACGTATGGGGACCCGGCGGGTACAGCGGCTGCGATGTATCCTAAACTCTTCGATCTCATTCTCGCTGAAAGAAAGGCCAAGAAAAGCGGAGCTGGCTTTACACCTGAACTGAAAGAATGTTCTAACATTGACCTCTGTCATAAATCTCTGCAAAAGCAAAGCCGGAAAGTGGGATCAGTGTTTTTAGCTGCCGGAAAGTGGATGCGGGTCCCCCGACGAGTTATCAGAGCAATAAACGGCAGGAAATAAAATACATAAAACAAATAATAAATCTGTCACATTATTCAATTCTGAAAGATTATTCATTCGGCTACAAAATCGTTTCATTCATAAAACTCTCCCTTGAAAAGTGAGAGGTAAAAAAACAAATGTGGGCCAACAAAGGGTTACCTGGATGGGACGGAGTCAATTTACTGACTGTTTGCGCCGGGATCGTCCCCAAGCAGCTCAGAACGAGCCCCAAGGCGAGGAGAGCAGGAGATGAAGCCATGTCGTTCCAAAACTGTGTCTGAGCATCAGGCTGCCGGCGGATTTATATACCTGCGATTATGGAAGAAAGGGAGCGGCTCGGGCTAAACCTGCACCGAAACAATGAATTTCTCAAAACACTGTCATCGGTAATCTTCTCAGCCTTCACAGCCCCAAACCGGACAGTGAATGTGGAATTCTATCCCTCATATTATATACTCTGCGGCCGTATAACTAATCCCGTCCTTATAACCCGTTATATCCCTGTATATTCCTCATATTATATATTATACACTCTCCGGCCGTATAACTAATCCCGTCCTTATAACCCGTTATATCCTGTATATTCCTCATATTATATATTATATACTCTCCCCCGTATAACTAATCTCGTCCTTATAACCCGTTATATCCTGTATATTCCTCATATTATATATTATATACTCTCCCCCGTATAACTAATCCCCTCCTTATAACCCGTTATATCCTGTATATTCCTCATATTATATATTATATACTCTCCCCCCCGTATAACTAATCCCGTCCTTATAACCCGTTATATCCTGTATATTCCTCATATTATATATTATATACTCCCCCCCGTATAACTAATCCCGTCCTTATAACCCGTTATATCCTGTATATTCCTCATATTATATATTATATATTCTCCGGCCATATAACTAATCCCGTCCTTATAACCCGTTATATTCTGTATATTCCTCATATTATATATTATACACTCTCCGGCCGTATAACTAATCTCGTCCTTATAACCCGTTATATCCCTGTATATTCCTCATATTATATATTATATACTCTCCGGCCGTATAACTAATCCCGTCCTTATAACCCGTTATATCCCTGTATATTCCTCATATTATATATTATATACTCTCCCCCCGTATAACTAATCCCGTCCTTATAACCCGTTATATCCCTGTATATTCCTCATATTATATATTATATACTCTCCGGCCGTATAACTAATCCCGTCCTTATAACCCGTTATATCCCTGTATATTCCTCATATTATATATTATATACTCTCCGGCCGTATAACTAATCCCGTCCTTATAACCCGTTATATCCTGTATATTCCTCAAATTATATATTATATACTCTCCCCCCGTATAACTAATCCCGTCCTTATAACCCGTTATATCCTGTATATTCCTCATATTATATATTATATACTCTCCGGCCGTATAACTAATCCGTCCTTATAACCCGTTATATCCTGTATATTCCTCAAATTATATATTATATACTCTCCGGCCGTATAACTAATCCCATCCTTATAACCCGTTATATCCCTGTATATTCCTCATATTATATATTATATACTCTCCGGCCGTATAACTAATCCCGTCCTTATAACCCGTTATATCCTGTATATTCCTCATATTATATATTATATACTCTCCCCCCCGTATAACTAATCCCGTCCTTATAACCCGTTATATCCCTGTATATTCCTCATATTATATATTATATACTCTCCGGCCGTATAACTAATCCCGTCCTTATAACCCGTTATATCCTGTATATTCCTCATATTATATATAATATACTCTCCCCCCGTATAACTAATCCCGTCCTTATAACCCGTTATATCCTGTATATTCCTCATATTATATATTATATACTCTCCGGCCCGTATAACTAATCCCGTCCTTATAACCCGTTATATCCTGTATATTCCTCATATTATATATTATATACTCTCCGGCCGTATAACTAATCCTGTCCTTATAACCCGTTATATCCCTGTATATTCCTCATATTATATATTATATACTCTCCGGCCGTGTAACTAATCCCGTCCTTATAACCCGTTATATCCCTGTATATTCCTCATATAATACTGTATATAATATATACAAACACTTACACATTCACAGAAACGTGGTCTCATGTAATGCCAGGGGTCGATAAAGTTGGACCCTCAGCCACCATAATCAGATGAGAGGGCGCCATGCAACATCATGAGGCGCCATGCAACAAGAGGCCGGTTGTGGAGACCAGTGATGTAAAAAATAAATACTAATAATGGAGTCCCTCCTAACCCCTTTTTATGACAGACTCTGCGTGTTGTTTTGTGGCTTCTCTTTGGCAGCCCTTTTATACCATGTTACCCCGGTACGGCTGCAGACACGGATCGGAAAAACCTTCACCCCCCAGCGTTTTTGTTATAATCGATGACGCAATGCGCTTTTCTGACCCGCGCGTCACCCTCTCCTCTTACATTTACTGGCAGCACACTTTCATTCAAACCCGTTCTTATTCCAAGGGCCAGAAGCTCCTCATTGTGCAAAGCGCCCGTTGTCCCAACTGCCCGCTGTCATTAACCTCGCTGACCGACGGGCTCTTAGATCCCAATCCAGGCGCAAAAGGGTTCTTTTACTTAGAAAAAGGATTACCTTGCGCCAGGAGAATGACTACAATAACAATTCTCTAGTGTCTCCAACTAGCAAAAGGGTAACATCAGACATACATAAGAATATTAATAACAGAATATAACAATAGAAACTTATTTCTCAAGGAAATTCTAAATGGAACAGGGAGATACGGATAGCAAGAAACATGGTGTCACGGAGCTGGCTAGTCCGACCGACTACCTCCGCTGTCTTGTGCTCCCTTAGCCTGGGACACCACACTTTCCCCGGTTCCCCAGTCACTCGCCGAGACTCAGTGTAGGGTAAAACCAAACGAAGACTGATTTATTTTACACACACAGGGCCGGATATATCCAGCAAAACACACATTTACATTAAACAAGATATTGGGACACAAACCGCCCCCTTAATCTGCCTCCCAGAGACAACAGGGGCAATAACGGGATTAACCATACAATAGGGGGGGGAGACTGATTTATACAACATTAAACTGACAGAATGGCGGCCTCTCCCTGGTGGCAGATCCTGGCTGTCTGCCGGAGATAATCCCCTCAGCCAGTGATGAGATGATACTGCTGGGGGTAGCCACAGAAGTCTTTACAAACCCAGGGCCCGTAGTCAATAGGGAGGAGGCTGGCAGTCAGGCCTCTCCAGTGGTCCCAGTGATGGAGGCTTCCGTCACAATTCTCCCCCCTTCGAATTGGACTGACACAGGAGGAGACCCCAAACAGGTTGACTCCGTAGTCAGTTTATTTGGCCCATCAATGCCCTCCCAAAATTGGTGCTGCTGCTGGGGAGATGGGACGGCTGCGCCATCTCCCGTGTACCGCTGGGGAGGGATAACTCCTGCATCCCCTCCCGGGTGCTCCTGCTGCCGTTGAGGAGGGAGGTCAGGTTGATCCGGTCCCGGAATTAGGTTCTGCCGCTGGGGAGATGGACCGGCTTTTCCACCTCCCTGCTTCAGCTGGGGTTAGGGCATCTTGTGGGTCGGCCTGCAGCTGGGGAGGGAGGACCGGTTCCTCCGCTCCTGGACATGTGAGCTGCCGCTGGGGAGAAGGGCCGGCTGCCGCATCTCCCTGGATCCCTGTAGCCATTGCAGGTGTGGGGCAGAAGCCAGCAGTGCTCTGCCCTGTTGCCAGCTCTTCAGCTGGGGCTAAGGGATCTGGGCAGACTGCCCAGCATTCTGAGGACCCAGGTGTGGAGACCGCAGTGTTATCCACCCCTCTTGGGTTAACATCCTCAGATGTAAAATCAATTAGATCCACAATCTCTGGATCCGGTTGTGGCGTAAAGTCACATAGCTCGCTGCCCGGTATCCCTGTGACTCAGGGGTGGAGACCGCAGTCCCATCCACCCCGCCTGGATCAACATCCTCAGATGACGACTCAATAACATCCACAAAATCCCTGGACACTGGGGCATTCTGCTGAACGCGGTCAAACAGTTTTTTATACGCCTTTTCCAGTTCCCACTCCTGTGTAATTAAAAAGTCTAAATCACCTTTAAGTCCTAGTGCATCTGGGAGGTCCCACTGCCTGAAATCCCGGATGTCCTCGATCCGCCACTCCGCTGTACTGCCGAAGTCCGGATCCTCCTGAAGACTATCCCATAATAATCCCAGGCCACCGAAGTCATAGCCCTCTGGAGAACATTCTTTCGCAGTTCCCCAATATGCTTGTTCTGTATACCACTGCAGAGCTCTATAGTGATCTTCCAGCTCTACCTCCTGCTGGACCAGCTTGTCCAATTCAGATACCCATTGCTCCTGGGGTTGCTGTCCCAGGAATGACATCCGTAGTTCCCGCTGGTCTCTAATCATTTGTTCAGAGCTTGGAAGACACTGACCCCGGCATATAACAGCCCTCTGCCATACTGACCGTCGAACCACTTGCCTCAGATTCTGGTATTGTTCTGTAGGCAGAGTAGTGGTGTAGCAGGAGAGGATGACCCGCAGCAGCCCCTGGAATTCTGATACCACATCCATGTCCTCGTCAAGGCGACCGAAGCCTGCCGTCCTGTCGGTCAATCCCGGTAGAAAGTAAGTGTCCCTCGGACTAAGAAGCAATCCCGCCGCTTGCCACCAATGTCACGGAGCTGGCTAGTCCGACCGACTACCTCCGCTGTCTTGTGCTCCCTTAGCCTGGGACAACACAGTTTCCCCGGTTCCCCAGTCACTCGCCGAGACTCAGTGTAGGGTAAAACCAAACGAAGACTGATTTATTTCTCACACACAGAGCTGGATATATCCAGCAAAACACACATTTACATAAAACAAGATATTGGGACACAAACCGCCCCCTTAATCTGCCTCCCAGAGACAACAGGGGCAGTAACGGGATTAACAATACAATAGGTGGGGGGAAGACTTAAACTGAAACAATGGCGGCCTCTCCCTGGTGGCAGATCCTGGCTGTCTGCCGGAGATAATCCCCTCAGCCAGTGATGAGATGATACTGCTGGGGGTAGCCACAGAAGTCTCTACAAACCCAGGGCCCATCGTCAATAGGGAGGAGGCTGGCAGTCAGGCTTCTCCAGTGGTCCCAGTGATGGAGGCTTCCGTCACACATGGGAACTAAACATAAGAAATCTAACACAGTGGAGAGCGTTACAAGAGAAAAATATAAACACTCTGGAGTTTCTACACGGCCCCCATATCCCTCTAACCTCCCACTCTGACCCCTATCCGCCCAGCAAACTACCCGAAAACCCAACTATACTGAAGCTATAATCTGGGGAGGCTTCCATTACCCTTCATCAGGATTAAAACAATTCAGCTCTTTCTAAGAATCTTGAAATGGGGCAATCTCTGACCCGGGTGTTGGCTTCTAAGGTGATGTCAGAGTTTGTTATAATTACACAGCATGTTCCAGCTCTGCAGGAACATTTCGTTCATCATTATCATGCGGCCCTACAAAGGCATGAGGAAGCTGCATGGCAATGAAGGAGTTACCCAGAGGTCTGACTCAATTATCTCGAGATGTAAGGGTGAGGCCTCGAGGAAAAATACAATAGCATTCTGTGATTCTAAACCCCAGCGCTGTATACAGTAATATACAACCCCAGCGATGTATACAGTAATATACAACCCCAGCGATGTATACAGTAATATACAACCCCAGCGATGTATATAGTACTAAATCCCCAGCGCTGTATACAGTAATATACAACCCCAGCGATGTATACAGTAATATACAACCCCAGCGATGTATACAGTAATATACAACCCCAGCGATGTATACAGTAATATACAACCCCAGCGATGTATACAGTAATATACAACCCCAGCGATGTATACAGTAATATACAACCCCAGCGATGTATACAGTAATATAACCCCCCAGCGATGTATACAGTAATATACAACCCCAGCGATGTATATAGTACTAAATCCCCAGCGCTGTATACAGTAATATACAACCCCAGCGATGTATACAGTAATATACAACCCCAGCGATGTATACAGTAATATACAACCCCAGCGATGTATATAGTACTAAATCCCCAGCGCTGTATACAGTAATATACAACCCCAGCGATGTATACAGTAATATACAACCCCAGCGATGTATATAGTACTAAATCCCCAGCGCTGTATACAGTAATATACAACCCCAGCGATGTATACAGTAATATACAACCCCAGCGATGTATACAGTAATATACAACCCCAGCAATGTATACAGTAATATACAACCCCAGCGATGTATACAGTAATATACAACCCCAGCGATGTATACAGTAATATAACCCCCAGCGCTGTGTACAGTGATATACAACCCCAGCGATGTATACAGTAATATAACCCCCAGCGCTGTGTACAGTGATATACAACCCCAGCGATGATTACAGTAATATACAACCCCCGCGATGTATACAGTAATATACAACCCCAGCAATGTATATAGTACTAAACCCCCAGCGCTGTATACAGTAATATACCTCCCCAGCGATGTATACAGTAATATAAAACCCCAGCTATGTGTACAGTAATATAACCCCCCAGCGCTGTATACAGTAATATACCCCCCCAGCGCTGTATACAGTAATATAACCCCCAGCGCTATATACAGTAATATAACCCCCAGCGCTGTATACAGTAATATAACCCCCCAACGCAGTATAAAGTAATATAACCCCCCCAGCGCTGTATACAGTAATATAACCCCCATCGCTGTATACAGTAATATAACCCCCAGCGCTGTATACAGTAATATAACCCCCAGCACTGTATACAGTAACATAACCCCCCAGCGCTGTATACAGTAATATACCCCCCAGCGCTGTATACAGTAATATAACCCCCCAGCGATATATATAGTACTAAACCCCCAGCGCTGTATACAGTAATATAACCCCCCGCGCTGTATACAGTAATATAACCCCCCAGCGCTGTATACAGTAATATAACCCCCAGCGCTCTATACAGTAATATAACCACCAGCGCTGTATACAGTAATATAACCCCCAGTGCTGTATACAGTAATATAACCCCCAGCGCTCTATACAGTAATATAACCACCAGCGCTCTATACAGTAATATAACCCCCAGCGCTGTATACAGTAATATAACCCCCAGTACTGTATACAGTAATATAACCCCCAGTGCTGTATACAGTAATATAACCACCAGCGCTGTATACAGTAATATACCCCCCAGTGCTGTATACAGTAATATAACCCCCCAGTGCTGTATACAGTAATATAACCCCCCAGCGCTGTATACAGTAATATAACCCCGCAGTGCTGTATACAGTAATATAACCCTTTAGGCCTTTTTTTAACTCCTGATTTCCGCTCCCGTTAACCCCTGCGATGCTGCGTCGGATAACGGGAGCAGAAATCCGTAGGGTAAAGGGCCGTGCAAGCGACCAATAGGCTCACTCGCACGGCCCCTTATCACTAGTTGCTATGCAGAAAAAAGAAAAGAAAAAAACACCTGGGACCCTGCTGCAACAGTTAAAAGTCCGTGCCAGCGACCAACAAAGTCACCGGTACCGACATTTAACTTAGCATAATAACTTATTATAACTTCGCACACAATGCTGCCCTCTGCCGGTACGATACATTGAGTAGCTTAATAAGTTATTATGCTACTCAATATATAACCAACAGAGGGCAGCATTCTGTCCGATGATATATCAGCCATATGTGACAGTGTGCTCATTTTCATTTATTAATTATTTAAATAAAATATCTTCCCATGATCCGCTGGTCTCCCCGCCGCACTCGCAGACATTAATTCTGTCCAACTTGCAAACTCTTTTTTTCTATTTATTTGGGGTTTTTTTTGTATTAAACCATTACACGGAAGGATCATGGGAATATATTTTATTTGAATAAATGCAAATGAGCACACTGCTACATATGGCTAATATATGTTCGGACAGAATGCTGCCCTCTGTTGGTTTTACATTAAGTAGCATAATAAATAACTGGATTTCAAGCATATGGAACAATGCTACTCAATGTATAACCAACAGAGGGCAGCATTCTGTCCGAACATATATCAGCCATATGTGGCAGTGTGCTCATTTGCATTTATTCAAATAAAATACATTCCCATGATCCTTTCGTCTAACAGTTTAATACAAAAAAAACCCCCAAAATAAATAAATAAAGAGAAAAAGAGAGAAAAAGAGAAAAAGAGAAAAGAGAAAAGAGAAAAAAGAGTTTGCAAGTTGGACAGAATTAATGTCCGCGAGTGCGGCGGGGAGACCAGCGGATCATGGGAATATATTTTATTTAAATAATTAATAAATGCAAATGAGCACACTGTCATATATGGCTAATATATCTTTGGACAGAATGCTGCCCTCTGTTGGTTATACATTGAGTAGCAGAATATTCTGCCCGAGAATACATTAGCTATATATATATGGTAGTGTGCTCATTGGTCGCCAGCAGGAAGCCCCTGCTGGCGACCAATAGAGTTGCTGGTACGCACATTTAAACTACCGGCGCCAGAGCTGATGTGGTACGCATATTAACCCCTTAACCGGAAAAAACTAAGAAAAAACGAATATTCGTGGAATACGAAGATTTTTTTTTTGACGAAGACGAGCACGAAGACGAAGAGCCTCCTGGTGCCCAAGTCTAGTTTCTATCATAATATACTGGCGCAGACATTGACGGTGGTACAGCATAACTGCTATCATTATATACTGAGGCAAACATTGACGGTGATACAGCATAACACCTATCACTATATACTGAGGCAGACATTGACGGTGGTACAGCATAACACCTATCACTATATACTGAGGCAGACATTGATGGTGGTACAGCATAACACCTATCACTATACATTGAGCCAGATATTGACAATAATGCACCATAACCCCTATCACTATATACTAAGCCAAACATTGATGTAAGGGATTTTTTTATCAGTGCAGTATGGTTGGAGGTCCTCTTAGGGACCTCTTGAACATCTTATTAATGCCAGCGATGCCACAATGACATCACTTAGCTCACTTTATTGTTTTTTTTTATTATTTATTGTATTATTTTGTTAATGTTTAAATTTTTTTTTAAATGACTAACAATTGTTTTATTTATTTTTTTCTGATTCGTTTTTTAGCATGGGAGAAGAGTGAGGAAAATGGTTTCTTACTCTCCTCCCTACAGTCCCCCGATCACAGACACTGTGATCTCTACGCAAGTCCCCACAACAACATGCACAGAAATGTATAGCTGGAAACCTATAGACAACAGCCATATTCACTTCCACTTGTCAGGACTTGCAGGATTATTCCTCCCCGTGAAGTTATCTCTCCTGTATTGTTATGTTGCTGATTGTTGCTGATATGGGGAGCAGCGACCAATCAGGATGCAGAAAGGGCAACCGTTTTATTATAATGAATGTCTATAATTTAATGAAATCAGATCAATACGTAACGCGCTGAACAAAGCAAAGAGCAGAACCTGAATATCCATCCAGTGCTTTGTAAGATATCTGCAACCAAATATCTGAACCTCCATACTGTGCAACCTTATTTCCTTGGGACAGAATCAGGAACTTGGTATTCTGTGTCTGTTTCCTTGGAAACAGAATCACTTTTATAATATACAGAAAATCAAACGGATTCGCAGAATCATTTCTAAACTGCAAAAATATCAAGAAAAACTCAAAAAGGGGAATTTTATCGGCTAAAGCGTAAATCAGAAAAGCTGGCAGCAAACATCTGATTGGCTGAAAGAGGACAAAGTGCCAGATCTGCTAAATAAATAAAGCAGAACAGATAATGCCCCGGGGCCGGATGGTTTATACCCTCTGCTACTTAACCACTTGGCCTAAAGCAGAAGCGTTAACAACACAGACCAAAATCTCAGCCAGGTGGTTATAGACCCAGCAGTAGCGGGGACATTTTGGAAGCCGGTTAAGGGATAATATTAAAAAAAAAACAACTATTTATTATTATTTAACTCAGGTTTATGAAGCAGAGATCGTGCCGGACGAAATTAATTGCTTTCTATGAAGTGTTGAGTAAAACCCAGAACAGAGAGTTTCAGTGGATGTGATTTATTCAGATTGTGTGAAAGCAGGTGATCCGGATCCACATACAAGATTATCGAGCGAATGGAAGGAGGTCGGCTTAGGGAGCGCTGCTGGGATAGAAAACTCTCCAAATGATAGCAGTCCGAGAGTTCATGGAGAATTATCCAACCGGAGAAATGGGGTAAATCAAGTGAAATGGAGAGTTCATGGAGAATTATCCAACTGGAGAAATGGGGTAAATCAAGTGAAATGAAGAGTTCATGGAGAATGATCCAACCGGAGAAATGGGGTAAATGAAGTGAAATGAAGAGTTCATGGAGAATTATCCAACCGGAGAAAGGGGGTGAATCAAGTGAAATGAAGAGTTCATGGAGAATGATCCACCTGGAGAAATGGGGTGAATGAAGTGAAATGAAGAGCTGGCATGTGGGCCGGGCATCATTAAAACGAGATTCTGGCTTCCTTGATGATTAGGAAACCATAGTCAGGTTTAGAGTCTGTTTGCTTCGCCCTCCATGACTTTCATGTCCTAAATTTTCCAAACTGAAATGGCTTTTTCTTGAGTTTTGGTATTTTCCGTTTCTTGGATTTCAGTTTTTTGGCGATGTTCTATTTAGGTTTCTTCATTTTCTTCATTTTCTTCAGTTTTGTTTTTGCCTTTGACTTCAATTTCCGCTGCTCGCGTTGAAGTTTGGCTTTGGCTTTCTTAGATTTTGCTTTCACCTTCTGTTGCATCTTTTTCATCTCTTTGATGCTTTTTTCTTTAAGCTCTTTTTTCCTTTTCTTCCTTCGCTCCTTTCTCTCCTTTTTCTCCTTTTCCTTCTTCTCCTCCTTTTTCTCCCTTCTCTCCTTTTTCTCCTTTTCCTTCCTTTCCTTCTTTTTATCTTTTCTCTCCCTTTTCTCCTTTTCTTTCCTGTCCTTCTTCTCCTCCTTTTTCTCCCTTATCTCCTTTTTCTCCCTTTCCTTCCTTTCCTCCTTTTTATCCTTTCTCTCCCATTTATGCTTTTCCTTCTTTTCCTCCCTTTTCTCCTTTCTCTCCCTTTTCTCCCTTTTCTTCCTCTCCTTTTTTGTCTCCATTCCCTCCCATTCCTCCTTTTCTTTATAGTCCTTCTTTCTCTTCATTCTCGCCCGTTCCTCCTTTTCCTCACATTCCTCCTCTTCACTCTCCTCTTCACCCTCCTCTTCATCATAAATCTTCTTTTTCCTTCTGTCAGTCCGGTCTCTTCCTGGATGTTTTAGGATCTTCCTGGATGTTTTCGGTTTCCTTTCAATTCTTTCTTCACTCTCCTGTTCTTGGAGACTGGAAATTGATGGATTTACTAAAACAAATGAAAAATAAAAGAAAGCAAATCGGTTAATATGTTACGGATCGTCCCTCGACAACGTGTACATAAAAACCCTCTGATTCCCAAGCTTCAAAGAAATGTTTCCTATAATGTGACTTCCAACCTTATTTTCTATTTTGTTACAGTAGCAAATAATTGATATTCTATTTATATTGTGAAATCATTTCTTAGTAAGACGGGTGAGTTAAGTTCCAGCAATGAATTTTAAAAGTCCAAGTTTGATGACATCATACGGTCACAATAAGCGTATACTCTTTCTATTATTCATTATTGTTAATATATGTTACCCAAGGAAGTTAAGCCGCGGAGGGACTCTTCATCCGGCGGTCTGTTTTTTCGTTGTCTACAGCGGCGAAACCTAAAATAAGAATAATGAACCCGTTAAGGAAGAAATGGATTCCAGCAGCATCGGGGGGTTTCTCCCCGTGTATAGTATACATGCTGTTTGGTCATTTTTTATATAGTGCGTTGCGTTGGATGTCTCTCCGCAGCATTTGAATTTCCAACAATTTGTATAACTTACTGTACGTAGAAATAGACCACCAGTCCGGCGACCACCGCGCATGTAACACAGAAGAATGCGTTCTGCACGATCCTCAACACCCGTCGTGAATGAACTGTAGAGAGAGCAAAAATATTTCTTAGCACGAGAAGAATGTGGAGATAAATACATATTTATATAACACACAGACAGATTTCTATATTAAAGCTTAAAGAAAAATAGGATCTGCTACTAAACGAGATCGGAGAAAATGGTCATTTCTGTCCTCTTCTGAAAGTAGGACACATTGTCGCTTCCAGAGCTTCCTCTCCCCGAAGGCATTAATAGAACGTCTTTTATCTCTAACGCTGCGCTTCTATCTTAGTGTAGAGGAGTTAGAAATGACGCGTTTCTTTTTCCGGCTCCAGTTACTCCACTATGAGAGCATTTGCTATTATTGTGTAGTTTGCTATTCCATACGGTTATCATTAATGTTAAAAGAAAACACATAGCGTACCTGATTGCGCCATTCGTGTAATCAGTGAACGGAATCCTCCGATCGCCAGAGATCCTTTGTGACATAAACAGGAAAAAGGAGCGTTAGCTGCATGTTCTCTATACAATATCTTTCTATTATCCCCGAGTTACAGATAAAGCCAGCCCCAAATGACAGTTACATGAGGAGCGGATACTGTAACCTCTCTTATCTAATATTCCACATTTCATCTTTCTCACGGGTAATGAAATCACGCGTGTGCATCGTACACATACACACATAACACGGATCACACGCTTCTGAAGCATGGATGCCCATCTGAGAGACGTCTGTATCTTACCATTAGATGTTGGCTTGGATTCTCGTGGCTGGAAATCCCCGTCGGTCCCTGCAAAAAAAAACAACACCGGGGTCATCAACGGCCAACGAACTTCTTCATTCATAGGAACCTCGGGAAGAGACGCGCAATTCCTCTGTGTCCCAAAAACATTTCTAAATATCATATGCTGTCCGGTGTAAGGTGGAGAGCCCGGTTTTCATTGGATTTCTAACGGATTTAACTGATATTTTTCTACCAAACCGCCTCGAGTGCAGCTGCAGGGCAGCGATTCCGGCAGCTACTGATACAAAGAGAATTATACCGCTGTTTGTACTCAACAATATAACCGCTAGCAAGAAATAGTTCATGGAAACATTTGCCGCTGATCTGCTGCGGTCACCGGGAGCCCAGAACCCAGAAAGCCGATATTCCCCAGTTTTATCCGGATCTCGAGTTATTCGGATTCTTTACCTTTCGGGCGCGGAACAGGAAAAGTCTCAGAAGTCAAACAGCAAATAGCAAATAGCAAAGCTACTACGATCCGCATCTTCTCTGTTAGGAGTCTACAGTAGAAGTGTCCTTCTGCTCTCTGATGTGCTGTATCTGTGTACTGCACCTGTGATGTCACAATGAAGACATGACATCATCGTGTTCCGTGATCTCAAGGTAATGAAACGATAGAGGTTTTGTTCGTTTGCAATGTTACAAAAACACTTTTGATACAAAATAAAAACCCAGTAGAGATAGAAGAAACCTTTAAGGTGTTTTCCGGCCGGATCGGAGTCTATTGCTGGGCGCTGTGAGGATTATTATTTTCTTGTTATTTGTTCGTTGGCAGGGAATTAGGGAGCCGATCCGTTTATTGTTCAGGTAATTGTTGTTAAAGTGAATTCTCCCAAGATGTAGTATTTGAGGCGTCCTGATTTGGGAAGCACCTGATACACAGGAGACGGAATTCTATTCTCTTTCTGGCAGTAATGGGGCAGACATTGCGAGGGATACAGTGTTACTCGCTGCTTTTTTGCGGGTTTTATGGTTATTTTGCTGATTTGAAATGGGAATGATGACCGTTGGAAACATTTATCACCCAAACAGATATATATTTCTGGAAAGCAGACAGCCCGGGGGGCTCACTGGGATCGCTGGGCAATCAGGGGGCAGCTATTTGGCCGCCAATCTCTATAAATTTAGCCAAAACGTGATTTTTTGGGCTTCTTCCACCAACGCATCGCTCTGTATTTTTTCTGCAGGTTTTTGTGCAGAAATGTATTCACTTTTTTCAGCTTTTCTTGCAGCATAGATAGATTATTAAAGTATTTTGGAAGGGATTTGCTACAGTTTTCCACCATTTCATAAAAGGATAATGTTAGCCGGCCGCAGGATATATTCATTATAATAACACCAAGCTGAGAATGAAGGGAAGGAAATTCCCCGACACCAATCCTAACCGTATACCGGTACAGAACCGATCCAAACCTTACCGACGACAGCCAACGCGTCTCTACATCAACGACTTCTTCAGACTGCAGCCCCGCGTGGGGCACGGATACAATCTCCTCACATTACACGGCACTCAAACACGGGCCACAACCTAGAAAAAGAGACAACACGGGGGCAAGATCTACATAACAGAGAAACACGGGGCAGAAAACATCCACGATCGCTATTTATAAAACAATTTAACCAAAACCGCATAAAGCGCATTAAACGGGGTCTTAAGTTTGCCCCCCGCAGCTAAACTTGGCGCATTCTCTTTGTCTGCGGAGTTACAGAAATTCACTCGATCCCTTTTTGGAGGATCCCGGATCCCAATAAATCCCCAGAATACAGAGAATAAATGTATTCACACGTTCCTTCAAGAAAAGGCTCGTTTATTTCTCATATTCACAAAAATCAGGAGCTATCGCGATATTTAATATATTTAGTAATTAATAAAAAATAAAGTGAAATCTACACATAGTGAAAAAAAACAATGGTGGGGGCTGAAGAATCCTTCCCAGTAAATATTATCATGAAGAAGCCACTAGATTCATAAAAAATAGGGAAACGTGAAATTCTCAAAAAAGACGCCTTAACCCTTTTAGGACTGAGCTGTTTTTTTCTTTTTGTTCTCGTTATGATCGAGGCGGTCTCCTTATTTCTGCGGGGTTCGAGTTCAGCTGTAATTTTCCTCTCTCATTTACTGAACCCACAAAAGTTATATATTGTTGTTTTTTTTTTCTGGAGAAGAAGGGCTTTCTTTAGATGTCATTATTTGGATCATATCATCTCATTTTCTATAAAAATATATATATTGTGATTCTTTATAAAAAATGCACTATTTCTGACTGTTATATGAAATAAGTCTACAAAAACCAAAAAACTGTGCTAAATAGATTCTTTTTCTTATTCAATGTTTATTAGATTTCAAAATTAGAAACATGCATACAATAAAGGGGCCCCCTGGACCAATAGGAAGGGGGTGATGCCCGCTGGCGCGTCCACAGCTCTCCTGTCATTGGTGGGTAGCGGTAACATTGTTGCAGTTCTAAGGGTTATATTGGGGGCATGAAGCTTACGTCTATTGCCTTTGTCACCAGTGATGGGAAGTTCGGATCAGTAAAGTGAATCGGATCATTCGAGTCGTTCATTGAAATGATCCGATTCATGATCCGATTCTTCGGATCACTCAGTGTGACTCACAGCAGTTACTGTTTCCCAGTCCCTGCCTGCAGTCACACTGACGATTGGCCGCGCCCCTTTCATTACAGTCAATGAACCCTCCTGCCCGCCTACTCTGGTGATGTCACTGAAGGCAGAGAGTCGTTCAGAGATTCGTTCAGAGATTCAAATCTTTACTGCCCGCAAGATTTCGATTCCTCTCAGTTTGCCCCCTTTACCTCTAACTACACCTTAAGTTAACTTTATTAAATTAATTAAATTAACCCTCAGTCCTCAGCACTAAATTAACCCTAAAGACCCCATTGACTATAACTGCCCCTAAATTAACCCTAAACACCCCATCAACCATAACTGCCTGTAAATGAATCCTAAAGACCCCATCAACCATACCAATTTATTCGGTAATTTATCTGGAGTACATGCAATTTATTTAGGGGCAGTTATGGTTAATGGGGTGTTTAGGCTTAATTTAGGGGCAGTTATGGATGATGTGGTGTTTAGGGTTAATTTAGGGACAGTTATGGTTAATGGGGTGTTCAGGGTTAATTTAGGGGCAGTTATGGTTAATGGGGTCTTTAGGGTTCATTTAGGGGCAGTTATGGTTAATGGGGTCTTCAGGGTTAATTTAGGGACAGTTATGGTTAATGGGGTATTTAGGGTTAATTTAGGGGCAGTTATGGTTAATGGGGTCTTTAGGGTTAATTTAGGGGCAGTTATGGTTAATGGGGTCTTTAGGGTTAATTTAGGGGCAGTTGTGGTTAATGGGGTACTTAGGGTTAATTTAGGGGCAGTTATGGTTGATGGGGTATTTAGGGTTAATTTAGGGGCAGTTATGGTTAATGGGGTATTTAGGGTTAATTTAGGGGCAGTTATGGTTGATGGGGTATTTAGGGTTAATTTAGGGGCAGTTATGGTTAATGGGGTATTTAGGGTTAATTTAGGGGCAGTTATGGTTGATGGGGTATTTAGGGTTAATTTAGGGGCAGTTATGGTTAATGGGGTATTTAGGGTTAATTTAGGGGCAGTTATGGTTGATGGGGTATTTAGGGTTAATTTAGGGGCACCGTGAGAAAAAAACCCAAAATGACGTGCTACTTAGGTGAAATGTGATAAATAGTAGATAAATTGTATGTAATAATACTTTCCTAGTATGGACCGCAGCTGCCCAAACGACACTCTCCTCAAAGTGTAAGAATACAAGCGAGCCAGAAATGTATGGGGCGCAGGTGCATATATAGGGGAAAAAACAATACAATATAGTGTAGACGGTATGTTCAATTGTAGTGGCCAAGTGATATATTGCACTCACAAGTGAAAGAGGCAAATCCAACCCATCGATATGGACAGTAAAAAGGCTTTCATGTTCTTCAATGGAAATCTAAAAGACAAACTAAAATGGTGCAGTATCTTCCGGTAAAACGATATCTACCAATAGGAATGCACTCACAGTTTTTTATGCACAAGGTGCATATGCAGGCATTTGGTTAAAATCTCATCAAAATGAAGTCCTGGGAAGTCTGATCGTCCGTGCGCTGCCGTTAGTGAGCCTCTTGCTCGTTCGTCGCAAGGCTGTATGATGAACTGTGCGGTATTTCGTGCGTTTTCTTCCCACCGCAGTTTTAAAACAAAAACAATTTTGTTAGGTACTTTTTATAATCTTAGGTGCAAAATGTTGGCGCTGGCGATGCTTGTGAAAAGGTGATTGTGAAAAGGATGGGCTAAACACGCCACAATGGGGAAGGATTCTAAGCCTTACCTAACCCTAAACTGTCAACCGTAAACCATTAACAGTACTCCGAAGCTAACTGTAACTGGGCCTCTTCAAAGCCATGAGCTTAACCCGCCCCTAACCCAAGCTCTATCACCAAACCTTTCCATGCTTAAACGTTTCTAACCGCTAACTTTGGAAAGGTGGTTTAATTAGAAAGATTGGATTTGTGGAAAAGATATATTTGCTTTCAAAGGAAACAGCATCAGGCAACTTGGTATTTGTGAAGCCGATGGGTTCAGCACGCCACGATTGGAAAAAAGAGTAGTAATCAGATTCCATCCCGAAGCCTTACCCCTAACCTTGTAACGCAGCCCAAAGAATGTGTGCCAGGAACTTCTGGTGGCTGCAGCAGAAGGGGAAGTTGCGGACCCCCGTAGGTAAGCGGTGGGGGAGTTACAATCTTCAGCTTTTCTTTTCTTAACGCAAACAACATTGTTTCAAAGAAGCAACCTCGCGCCCCAGTCACTAAGACTGCTGGAAGGTTTGTTTGAGCTGCCGCCTCATTTGAATACCCATGATGCACCGAGAAACGCCCCGCCTTATTGTTAGTTTAATAAGACTTTAAAACAGCCCAATATTAAATTGTTCCAATCCCTTTGCAATTGTGTTTTGCATGTGTTAAAGGTTCCAATGATCAGGCAAGAGCTGGGTGGGATTAATTAAACACACCTTAACCTCGAGGAGCACTGCCTGTAGCCGGGCCGTTGCACTGCGGTAGGTTTGGGGATACTCTGGTTTCTATTAAGATTAAGTGAACATTGTGGGATGTGGGATCCCAACCTCATCGGTCTTTTGGCTAAGATCAAGTGTAGTCTCTCTTACTGGGAGGAGAGATGACACTGATCCTCTGGCCTTAGGGTTCGGGAAAGCAAATGGAACCCGAGGTGGAATTGCCCTGGCAGAAATGGCCTTGCACGCCACTACACACGGTGAGCGCACGTTCTCACTGGCGGCCTTCCAGCACTACTCGCCCCCATGTACCATCAGGTCTTGGGGATGAGATTTATTTTTGAATCTGGCAGGCCAGAAATGGCCTGCCCTTAAATTATTTTCTTTATTTATTTAATCACTTCGTGTGGTCACGAGTGCCAATTAATTTGTCCCCCTTTTTTGATTCACGGCTTTTGAAATTCACGGCTTGGCCATCACTATTCTTTGGCACACGATTTTGTCACTTCGTTTTTGGACACTGTTTTCTTTTTAAGAGGCAGTGAAGCCTGGACTTTGCTGGAGGAGGATTGGAGCCTTCTGGCCCTTTCCTCTCTTCAAGAAGGCCAGCAAGAAGTCTCACTCTTCGGAGTGAGACTCAAGATCCGACCCTCCCATGGGGGGGGGTTGGAATTTGTCCGAGTTCTCCGTGAGGGAACTCGGTATCGTAGTCTGGCTTCTGCTGCCTTGTGCACAGAATGCGGCACCAAGGAGCACGCACCTCGGGCTTCAAAAAGAAAAGAAAAATTTAATTGTGGGATGTTTGGGTTGTTCTCAGCCTTTTGGTTTAGATCAAGTGCAGCGTCTGAGTTGGCGGTGCTATGGAGCAGATATGAGTGAGCTTTTGGGATTGGTGCTTTGTGAGTCTTAAGGCGACTGCTATTATTGGGAGTCCAACCTCGGCTGCTTCTGGCAGCGGGAAGGCAATAGTGGATTGCGCTTGAAGCTATGGATTTGACGAAGGTGGTTCTGAAGGCGTTAAAGTCTCGGTTGGAGATGATGGCAGCTGGAGATACAGTGGGGGTCCGGTTTACAGGAGGTAAGATGGAGGTGGGAAGTAGCGCGTCTTCCCCGGTTAAGTCTGAGGGGAGTGAGGCCGGTGTTGATTTGGAGGTTCGGATGCCGGATCTTCGAATTCTGGGACTGAGATTGTGGTGCATGGGCAAAGATCGGATGGAGGAGATGGGGCTGTGACATGATGTAAGTATTACTCTGATGGAGAACTCTGGGTTTTGATCTTTTTTGAAGTCTGAAATAAAGGCTTTACGAGGATGTTCTTTTTGAGACAGATGCCTGTTCTGATGATCTATGGTTTGAGAGTCTCATGGACTCTGGTTTCTCTTCAGACCGAATAAATCTTTCGCCTTTTACTAAAGATTTTCCGTGGGGAGGAACAACTAATCAATTTTTTGATGCCTGGCATTTGCGGGGCTCCTTTGCTGTTGTTAACGATAGATCAAAAAGATTGCTTGCTTTAGTCGCAAGCTTCGTCCTGGCTAAGGACTGCGTCGCATCCAGAAGCGCAAAGCATCCTGCCTGTGTCACGCTATGCACTATTAGGGGTTTGTGATACCGATGGGGTAAAAATTCCTAAACTGGAAAGGAGTAATGAGGCGAATGATTTGGTGGGTTGTAGAAATGCTTTAACGGAGCAGAGTTAGACCACGCCCTCCAGATTGTATGCAAATAAGCCTGTACATATGATTTCAAACATATTCCCTATTGTTCTTTATAAGAATAATAAACAAAAAAACTGTCCTTAAATGTTTAACATTGAGATCTCGGTTCCTCACATGTGCAGTTGTATTATTCATTTCCTCAAATATCAATAGTGAAACATCTGGAAAAAGTACTCACCACGCGCTTAAGGGGCCGGTTTTCAGCATGGAAAGGACTAATACACCCTTTGTATGTAAATGGGAAAGGGGGATACATCGTAAGACCACCAAAACCTGATTTACAATCTAGGAGGTAACGTCTGGAGATACCGGAGACCAAGGATAAATTCCAAATGCATCTGTAATGTCTTAAGTTATTTCTTAGACCGGAGCGTCTCTTGGTGTAAATAAGATTAGAAGTCCTAATTATAATGGGTAAAACCCACCGTTATGATTGGAGAATTGCAGTCCGTAGGTGGAGGCTATGATAATGAGCCCTGTCTTTAAAAGCTTCTGTTTGAAATAATAAGGGAATTCACCAATACAAATTGGACTCTCTGACCGAAACTCACTCACCCTGATTGTCCGGGAGTAAATTTGGCGAGTGAGAGTCAATTTAAATTTTTCATCATCATAAGATCCCGGCACCGTGTTTTACTCTTAGAGTTACTTTGAGTTCTAACATATATATAACTTTTAGAAAGTTAGATTTCTTCCCACTTAATTCCTTGCCGCTGAACCTGGATTAATTTCTACAAGGACCAGTTGGACCACAGCAACAAGTGGTGGTAATTATTAGACTTTGGCACCAGGGGGCTCTTCTTCTTCGTGCTCGTCTTCGGCTAAAAAAAAATCTTCGTATTCCGCGAATATTCGCCCGTTCCTGTCTTCGGGCTTCTTCGGGCGAATATTCGTGGACATTCTTCGTGTTCATTTTTTCGTAGTTTTTTTTCCGGTTAAGGGGTTAATATGCGTACAGCAGCAGCTCTGGTGCCAGGAGTTTAAATGTCCGTATGAGCAGCTCTATTGGTCGCCAGCAGGGGGACTCCAATGAGCACACTACCATATATGGCTAATATATTCTCAGGCAGAATATTATGCTACTCAATATATAACCAACAGAGGGCAGCATTCTGTCCGATGATATATCAGCCATATGTGGCAGTGTGCTCATTTTCATTTATTAATTATTTAAATAAAATATATTCCCATGATCCGCTGGTCTCCCCGCCGCACTCGCGGACATTAATTCTGTCCAACTTGCAAACTCTTCTATTCTATTTATTTTGGGTTTTTTTTTGTATTAAACTGTTAGACGAAAGGATCATGGGAATATATTTTATTTGAATAAATGCAAATCAGCACACTGCTACATATGGCTGCATTCTGTCCGAACATATATTAGCCATATGTGACAGTGTGCTCATTTGCATTTATTCAAATAAAATACATTCCCATAATCCTTTTGTCTAACAGTTTAATACAAAAACCCTCAAAATAAATAGAAAAAAAGAGTTTGCAAGTTCAACAGAATTAATGTCTGCGAGTGCGGCGGGGAGATGAAAATGAAACACACTGCCACATATGGCTAATATATCTTCGGGCAGAATGCTGCCCTCTGTTGGTTTTACAGTGGGGGCCAGTGGGCCTTAATAACCTAAGGTGAGAAAAATAACATGGGAGCCTCATCTCAGACCATTTTAAACAGCACTAAATTTGCATATCAGACTGGTTCCACCCCTCAGAGAAGCTCAGGCACAAAATACATAGGAAGGCTCCCCTGGACACATTATAAAGAAACCATCCCCGTGGGTGCAACGAGCCAGAGACCCAAATCTGTGCATCTCCAGAATAACCTAAGGCTAAAAAAACAACATAGGAACCCCACTTCAAGCCAGAAACAGAGAGCGCTGAAGTAGCCACCTCAATCGGAACACACCAGCTTGGGAGAAGAACCAAATCTATTTATATGCTTGATGTCCCCCCCCTAGTTGTTGTGAGCAGGGACACCCGTCTGTGTATATTGAAAATAACTCAAGGTGATAAAACCAACATGGGAGCCTCATCTCAGACCAAGAACAGACAGTGCCTGCCCTATGAAATGATAGGAGGGGTAACAGCATTTTAAACCATTACAGAGAAGATCTCCTCATTACCATATCAGATTCCACCCATCAAGGCCGTCCAGTCCCAAAATGCATGGCAAGGCTCCACTGGATGAGGAATAAAAAAACGGCAAACATTTCATGCTTTCATAGGCATCACCGGTGTGCTATGGCTGATAGAAGACCTCAGACCAAGAAAGTACACTTCACTTTTTTCTGCGCATGCTGGGGAGCGCTTTTTGCATTTCAGACCCCTCCGTGCACTTTTTCATTGTGAATACACTGGCCCCAGCCTTATATTTTGGATGCTTTTTTATCACACCAGCCTATGTGCTGGGGCTTCCTTGGGGAGCGCTTTGTATATTGGTTTCTTTATTCCAGTATGTGGGTTTATTTGTTTTGTCTTTTGCAATATTTTTTATCAATACAGCATGTCACAGTATACAGCATTTATAAGGAAACCTCTGGAAATCCAAGGTGGAGCTGGGTCCTTTAAAAGGTCCTGGCTTTTCTGGTGAGGAGGGGAGTTAGGTCGCTCTTATGGGCGGCTCTCCCACCTCCATCAATTGTTCTAGCGATACCAACCCTTGCTTGGAGGGACCAAGCAGATTCGGCTCGCCTGCGGGCCTTATGGTTGGGATGGAGGTGGCTTCACAGGGGAGAAACCTAGGTCGTCTAGGCTGCCCTGATGTGTGGGACCAGTCTGATACGCTAGTGGCGTGGTCATCTCTGTAATATACAAATGAATAAATAAAAAAATGTGGCTCCCATATTGTTTTTCTCGCCATAGGTTATGCGTAAGATTGCTTGTTTTTGACTTCTATACTTTATGAAGGGCCAGTTTGGATCTTTTATAGTATATTTATTGTATTTGTTAGAGTTTAAAAGCTGGTATTCTAAACACAGCTTCATTGACTAATTAAATCTCCTTGAATAGCCCTTTGGAACTCTGTTGGTTATACATTGAGTAGCATTGTTCCATATGCTTGAAATCCAATGTTATTCTGCTACTTAATGTATCTCACCAACAGAGGGCAGCATTCTGTCCGAACATATATTAGCCATATGTGGCAGTATGCTCATTTGCATTTATTCAAATAAAATATATTCCCATGATCCTTCCGTGTAATGGTTTAATACAAAAAAAACCAACAAAATAAATAGAAAAAAAGAGTTTGCAAGTTGGACAGAATTAATGTCTGCGAGTGCGGCGGGGAGACCAGCGGATCATGGGAATATATTTTATTTAAATAATTAATAAATGAAAATGAGCACACTGCCACATATGGCTGATATATCATCGGACAGAATGCTGCCCTCTGTTGGTTATACATTGAGTAGCATAATAACTTATTAAGCTACTCAATGTATCGTACCGGCAGAGGGCAGCATTGTGTGCGAAGTTATAATAAGTTATTATGCTAAGTTAAATGTCGGTACTGGTGACTTTGTTGGTCGCTGGCACGGACTTTTAACTGTTACAGCAGGGTCCCAGGTGTTTTTTTCTTTTCTTTTTTTCTGCATAGCAACTAGTGATAAGGGGCCGTGCGAGTGAGCCTATTGGTCGGTTGCACGGCCCTTTATCCTACGGATTTCTGCTCCTGTTATCCAACGCAGCATCGCAGGGGTTAATGGGAGCGGAAATCAGGAGTTAAAAAGGCTGTGCGAGTGAGCCTAATGGTCACCTGCAGGGTCTTCCTCTGGCATCAATCAATTGGAAGACCCTGCAGGTGACCAATAGGCTCACTCGCACTGCCCTGTAACCCCTGACGACGAACCTGCGGATTTCCGCTTCCGTCACCTCCCGCGATGCCGTGAAGATAAGGTAGGCTAGATGGGGAAGGGACCGGGGAGGTTAGTAGACGAAGACGATCATGAAGATTCTTCGCGTGTGAGTCTTCGTCTTCGCCTGCCTTTTACCGGCGCTGTCTTCTCTTTTACGTTTCTTCGGAACGAACAAAAAGACAGACTCTTCGCGTTCGTTTTCATGTTCGCCCGAAGGCGAATGCACAAGTCTATTAATTATTTTCAAGAGTTCCGTGTATAAAGTTGATATAGAGGGAAAAGGTGAATATTGTTGACATTATTTGCATGCACTTACCCAGAATCCCTTGTGGTTGTGGCAGCGCCATGAGATTTCTGAGGGAATAACAAGCTTTCTGGCGTGTCTGGTGTCTGTAGATGAGTGATTAATAATAATACATCTACTACCTCCTTAATTTTAAGTGGAAGATTTTTCTATCACCTTTACTCACCATAACTCATGTAATTGGTATTTCTTGGCTACCCCAAGCCTTAACTAATAAGCCAGCATCAGGATTTCATGCTGACGAATCATGTTAAGTGCTAAGTAGCTCTTCTATTCCGCCAGGCTGTTGAAGTGGGATTGCTCTGGTAGAGACTCAACAAAGTAAAGCAGAAATTTGGGCTGTGGAGCCTCAGAGACCTTACCATCGAAGGGAAAGTGCTGGTGCTGCGTAACGAGATTCTTCCCGTACTGCAGTACGTGGCTCAGGCGTGGCCCCTGCTGGTCACCATTCACCGAGCCATCAACCGAGCAGTTTTTCACTTCATCTGGGGCTCCAAAATGGACAGAGTAAAGCGCGCAGTGATGTACAAGGAACCCGGCAAGGGAGGCAAAGGAGTGCCTGACATCCCTACCATGCTGAGGACCTTCTTTGTGTGCAACTGCGTGCGCAGGACTCTCAGAGACGTAGTGAAAGGCTCTGCTGGAAACTCCATGTCTCGCTTCTTCCTGCTGCCCCTGTGGAGGCAGCTCAAGTGGGAAAAGTGGGACAGCTCCATCCCTTACAATTGGACCATGCCCTGGTTCTACTCGGACGTGGGCAAATTTGTAAGGGAGCACCAACTGGAGGGAGTTAAACCAGACTTGTGGTTACACCGTGTGATCCACAAGCTCATCAGAGCCAAAGACACTATCGAGAACATCCCAGGGCTCCCCGGCGCCACAGCCAAGACTGTCTGGTAGAAATGCTGTAGCCGCTGTGTGTGGTATTGCATGCTGCTGCACGTGGTGAGTGCGCGTTTTCACTGGTGGCCAACCAGCACTACTGTTTCCCCTGTGAACCTTGGGGTTAAGATTTTACTCTTGAATCCGGCAGGCCAGAAATGTCTTGTCCTTAAATAGTTTTTCTTTGATTTATATAACTTACTTTGTTTTTACATGAGTGCCGATTAATTTCCCTTTTGTAGAATATTATTAGAATTCATAAATATTCCAGCTCACTCAATGAAGGAACGTAAGTTTTGTTGTCTTTTACTGAAAAAGGTGTATTTTTTTAATAAGGTCTATTTCAAGGAATCCTTTATATTATAATATTATGTAACGGGTTTTTGGGTAGACCCACCAATATCTCTGTGGTCATTTACCCCAGTTACCTCTTTGCGCTCTGCAGGCCAATCCTGAGCCTCCGCTACCTGGGAGTTGGGATACATAACTGTGGCAGTGCCTCCACCCAACGGAGCATCCAGGGTATGGATATGAGCTCCCGCTGGGAACATAGCCGAGTGATTAATAAAACTGACACAGGGCTAACTTAAAATTAACTTTGTATTGCACAGCAAAACACTCTGCATAAATGCAACAGAAAACCATGAAATATATTAGAATAAAATATACAGAAATGAAATATACAATACAAGGTTCACCCACCCACAACAATCACTGCGGCCCACCCTAATCTTCGCCCTACTGGCCGCTGGGTACCTTTAGTTGGTGCACATAACACAGTTGGGGCCCATGAGTAACTTACTCCACAGTATGAGTTGAATTGTATTGGAACTTCAGTATGTCAGTGGGACTGGAGATCAAAAGCTTTTGTTGGTGTGTGGCAGAATTCAGGGTGCCCTGTTGTGGAGACAGGGGGAGAGGTTTTAGGCTTACCACTCTACCACCTGCAATCAGGGCAGTTCAGCCTTTAACTTCTTCACTGCCAACTCTGCTGCAAACAGCTCTGTATCTCTGTCTGCTGGAAGATTCTGCCAGGATGCTGCAACTCTCCCCTGAGCATGGATTTCAAGCAGGCCTCTGGTCTTAGGCCTCTCTCCCTCTCCTTCTCTCTCATCAAGGGTCCTTCACCTCTGGCATCCAACTCTCAACTCCTGTCTCCAAACTCCAATGGCCCCTTTTTCACCTCATCCATGTGCTTTGCAGTTCGCCATCTGCTGGTCACTCCATAAGAACTGCAGGTGAGTCAGTGACACAGCAGCCATCACTAAAATCCCTTGAGGGGTTACAATTATATATTATATACGGAATGATACAAAAGGGTTTTGTGGACGCGGTGATGAAAGTTCATTCTCTGTTTCAGTGAGACCTGGCCAATGCCCAATAGTAAAGGCGCTGTGCTTGCGCACCACGCCAGCACCGAGGTGTTGGAAGGACTGCGACTGTCCAGGGAGACAGAAATGCTGCTTTGTCTCTGGCATGGAGTGCTTGGATCCCATGGTAGGTAACAGAAAACGCTTTACTTATTGGTGGCAGAGGTGGGATCCGTGGCCAAGACTGGTAAATGCTCATAATTCCTGGTTTGCTTGTTTTTTTGTTGAATTTTTTAGGAATGGTCCCTACACACGGATACATAACACCTCGCTGATAGTTCTGTAGATTATTGTTACCCATTATTGTTATTTGTGTTGTTATTCCCTGAATCTCCCGCCTTCAGGAGACCCATCTCAATGTAATACTTGATTTCTGATCTCGGACTGATCCTGTCACGTCAGAATATGTGTGAATGGGTCGGTTTCTATAATCGGTTCTGTATGATCCGGCAGGTCACATACACCGGGGTGTCACAATATGTGGACGTTCCCTGTGAAACACTGTTACTCATACTAAATACATCTCTGTGTGTCCACCCCGTCCCTCCATCCAGCCCCGTCCCTCCATCCAACCCCGTCCCTCCATCCAGCCCCGCCCCTCCATCCAGCCCCGTCCATCCATCCAGCCCCGTCCCTCCATCCTGCCCCGTCCCTCCATCCAGCCCCGTCCCTCCATCCAGCCCCGTCCCTCCATCCTGCCCCGTCCCTCCATCCAACCCCGTCCCTCCATCCAGCCCCGCCCCTCCATCCTGTCCCGTCCATCCATCCAGCCCCGTCCCTCCATCCTGCGCCGTCCCTCCATCCAGCCCCGCCCCTCCATCCAGCCCCGTCCCTCCATCCAGCCCCGTCCCTCCATCCAACCCCGTCCCTCCATCCTGTCCCGTCCAACCATCCAGCCCCGTCCATCCATCCTGTCCCGTCCATCCATCCAGCCCCGTCCCTCCATCCTGTCCCGTCCAACCATCCAGCCCCGTCCCTCCATCCTGTCCCGTCCATCCATCCAGCCCCGTCCCTCCATCCTGTCCCGTCCATCCATCCAGCCCCGTCCCTCCATCCTGCCCCGTCCCTCCATCCTGTCCCGTCCATCCATCCTGCCCCGTCCCTCCATCCTGCGCCGTCCCTCGATCCTGCCCCGTCCCTCCATCCTGCCCCGTCCCTCCATCCAACCCCGTCCCTCCATCCAGCCCCGCCCCTCCATCCTGCGCCGTCCCTCCATCCTGCCCCGTCCCTCCATCCTGTCCCGTCCATCCATCCTGCCCCGTCCCTCCATCCAGCCCCGTCCCTCCATCCAGCCCCATCCCTCCATCCTGCCCCGTCCCTCCATCCTGCCCCGTCCCTCCATCCTGCCCCGTCCATCCATCCTGCCCCGTCCCTCCATCCTGCCCCGTCCCTCCATCCTGCCCCGTCCCTCCATCCAACCCCGTCCCTCCATCCTGCCCCGTCCCTCCATCCTGTCCCGTCCCTCCATCCTGCCCCGTCCATCCATCCTGCCCCGTCCCTCCATCCAGCCCCGTCCCTCCATCCTGCCCCGTCCCTCCATCCTGCCCCGTCCCTCCATCCTGCCCCGTCCCTCCATCCTGCCCCCTCCCTCCATCCTGCCCCGTCCTGGATCTGTAGAAATGTCTGAGGGTATCAGACCCAGATTCCGCCTTGCACCTTGTTGTGGTCTCCTGGGGCGCTTTGTGACCAGCGTGGGCACGCAGGGGCAGTTGTATGGAGGTGAGAAGGGACACTATTGGTAGATTGGAGCCGAATATTGTTACATGAGATGTTTTCACAGGCAGATAAGTTAGTTTGTAGATAGTTTGATGGTTGCAGCTCCCGGCCAGTGATCTCTCCACTTACACCGTGGAGAAAAGCCAGGTAGGTGCCCCATCACTCCGCTTTTATGTCAAGACCCCCCCCACCAGACGAATGCGTGACAGACTTTGGTTGCACCGGGAATGAGAAGTGCTGTAACTACGGCTGCTACAAAACGCTGCTCAGGGTGAGGATATTGCAATAACACAAAAACAGGGGCAAAAATATACTGAACAGGGACACTTGGCAGGTATAGATCGCTCTCAGAATACAGTCTGAAATATGCCTGGAGTGCACCAAAAATCGGGTTTATGTTTTCCCTTCAAAAGGGAAGGATACATTATGTGACATCATCGCCGGAGTGTGATGCGATGTTATCCGTTCCAGCATTTCACCTTCCGATGTTGGTTAGTAAAGAAAATTTAGTCATTTTACTAAAATATGTTTTTTCCTTTTTTTCAGCCCACAAAATGAATAAATGAAAACAAACAGCTGGGGATCATTAGCGATGCTTTCTATAGGACGCGTTTATGGAAACCCAGCTGACGGAGTCCGTGACCCGCCGGCGGCCGCTCCGCTCCGGCGCACTTCCTGAGAGCCTCTTCCTGCATATCGCCTGTCGCTGGTTACCGCCGTCTGATCGCTTCCTGTTACCCCAATAAACACTCGCACGCCTATCACGTTATGGTGATTTTTGGTCGCGTTCTCCGTGTCAAAGACGCATTTTCTTGTGATTATTCGAGCTACGTGGATTTAAACTATTTACCCCTCGATGAAGGTGGGTCGGCACCTAAAATCCCCTCTTCCCAAATACATCCCGTTTCCGCCACGTGGCGCTGGAGACGTTCTCAGACAGGGCTGCACTTAGTGTCTCGTGTAACGTGTAACGTGTTGGATGACGCGCCCCGGAGAATGTCCGTTGGATGTATTGATTTGGAAGACTGCAAAGCTGGACATGTTTGCTTATTCTCCATCTGTGAACTCCGCACAATGTATAAAATAAATAAAAAAGGGGGTCAATGACTTTTTCACATAGGAGCAGGTAGTTTATTGGATGCATTTATTGGCAGAGACGTCTCGCGTAGAGACCGTTACTGGGTTTCTGAGACACGCTGTGGGTTTAAAGCGTCGGGGTGCAGGATAAAGCGCACGGACAGCACGCCGGCTGATGTTACGGCTCCCGGCCACCAGATGGCGACGGTGTATTCCTCGCTTCTCCAATGATCCGGGATGTCTCCGGGAAGCCGCTGCGGGTTGGGGGGCTGCTGCTTATCACAGGGGGGGGGGTCACCGAATGCCTGGAAAATGCTAAAGTTATTGTAGTGATAGGAAGACACTGCAGCAAATCACTGAAGGTCTGGCACTCAGGCAGTTGGATTTATTTCTTTAATTTGGGTTTGTGGCTCTTTCTATACGATAAAACTGCCTGATCTGATGTTAATAATCCATAATAGAAATTATTTTCACATTATTTATCACACGTGAGGGAAATACCGTGTGCCACGTTTACTGCGATCATACAAACGTTACAATTATAATTAGCGGTGTTAACAAACACTGAGCAAACATTCTGAGCTCCTAGGAAAGAGGGACATCATGGTGGGAGAAAGGGCCATCGAGGAGAGGGGCATCAGGGGAGGAGAACGCAGAGAGGGACATCAGGGGGGAGAAAGGGGCATCAGGGAGGAGAGAGGGGCCATCAGGGGAGGAGAGAGGGGCATCAGGGGAGGAGAGAGGGGCATCGGGGAAGAGAGAGGGGCATCAGGGGAGGAGAGAGGGGCACAAGCACTTGGGGAGCAAATAGGAACTGGCCAAAAAAGAACACTCGGCACACAGAAGTTTGTAAGAACACTCTAGAGAGGAGACCCTGCTCCTCTATCACTGCGCATGTACGGGCACTTACATTATCAGACAGATATACAGGCAAAGTCGCAGAGGACGATGCAGCACTTTTGACCCCTAGGACACTCCTTGTCAGAGGCACATACTGCTGTGGATGGAGGACCTTCGCAGTTGACTGTTACTACTGGGCAGAGTCCAGGAGTCCCTGCAACATACAAAGCAATCGATCAATATAAAAAATGGTGTACAGAGCAAAAATATCACAATTAACAGAAAGAAGCTACACAGAACCATCCGGCCCCTTCCGGCCCCCGGCTAGTCGGCCGTTAGATCCCGGTTTCTTGTTGTAACTTTTCTCCTCCTTTGAAATAAATTCCCTCCTGTCCTTTGTTATCTCCCTTTATGTATTTAAATGTCTCTCCGCACCCCCTCTCTCTCTCTTCCCTTCCATCCACTATCTTCTCTCCCATGCCCTCTCTCTTCTCTCCCATGCCCTCTCTCTTCTCTCCCATCCCCTCTCTTCTCTCCTATCCTCTCTCTCTCTTTTCTCCCATCCCCTTTCTCTTCTTTCCCATCCCCTCCCCTCTCTCTCTCTCTTCTCTCATCCCCTCTCTCTCTTCTCTCCCATCCCCTCTCTCTCTCTTCTCTCCCATCCTCTCTCTTTTATCTCTCACATCCCCTTTCTCTTCTCTCCCATACCCCCTCTCTCTTCTCTCATCCCCTCTATCTCTTCACTCCCATCCTCTCTCTCTCTTATCCCTCACATCCCCTTTCTCTTCTCTCCCATCCCCTCCCCCCTCTCTCTCTTCTCTCATCCCCTCTCTCTCTTCTCTCCCATCTCCCCTCTCTCTCTTCTCTCCCATCCTCTCTCTCTTCTCACATCCCCTTTCTCTTCTCTCCCATCGCCTCCCCTGTCTCTCTCTTCCCATATTACTTTGGTCCTTGTGCTCCCAGTTTCGATTCTACTGGTCACTCCATGGTTTTGCAGTTTGCTTCCTGCCTCGACCCCTCTTGTTTAACCCTTGGATCCCATTTGGCCTCAGGATGGTCCTAGATACTTAAACTACGTAGAGCTGTGACCCCCCCAGACATAATAATTTATCTCTGTATAAGAAACCCCCCCTACATCCCTTCTCACCTCCGCCCTGCTGCGCCTGCGCGCCCACGCTGCACAAAACCAGGCCCAGGAACAGGGAGACCACAACGGGATTCATGCTGGATTCTGGATCCGGGTCCGATTTGCCGAGACGTTTATATAGATCCGGGACGGGCAGGAGGGAGGAGGAGGGGAGGACACCGAGTGACATTAATTATGAGTAATATTTGCTATTTCTCAAGAAGTGACTTGCGTCAGAGCCGGCCTGGTTCCGAAATGATTCGTGTAACCGGTTACACGTAAAGAACACGCATTGTGACATCCCGGTGCGTCAGACATTAAACTTAAACCGGGGTCCGTTTCCAGAGAGCCGGGCGGATCGGGGAATGATAAGGTGTTTAGTTCTGTGCTGTATAAAACCCAGATGAGTCTCCGTACTAAGAAGTCTAGTTAAGGGTTAACCCAAATGACCAGGCTTGGCTGGGGTTGTACCCGTCACGTGCCCAAAAAAACACCTTGCGGATTCAAACAAGCCAGATGGCGAGAGATTTAAGTAAAGTGCGGCGGCTGCAGTTTAATGTTAGAAGAATGGGGGAGAGCGCGGCGGCTGCAGTTTAATGTTGGAAGAATGGGGAGAGCGCGGCGGCTGCAGTTTAATGTTAGAGGAATGGGGGAGAGCGCGACGGCTGCAGTTTAATGTAAGAGGAATGGGGGAGAGCGCGGCGGCTGCAGTTTAATGTTAGGAGAATGGGGGAGAGCGCGGCGGCTGCAGTTTAATGTAAGAGGAATGGGGGAGAGCGCGGCGGCTGCAGTTTACTGTTAGAGGAATGGGGGAGAGCGCGGCGGCTGCAGTTTAATGTTAGGAGAATGGGGGAGAGCGCGGCGGCTGCAGTTTAATGTAAGAGGAATGGGGGAGAGCGCGGCGGCTGCAGTTTACTGTTAGAGGAATGGGGGAGAGTGCGGCGGCTGCAGTTTAATGTTAGAGGAATGGAGGAGAGCGCGGCTGCTGCAGTTTAATGTTAGGAGAATGGGGGAGAGCGCGTCGGCTGCAGTTTAATGTTAGAAGAATGGGGGAGAGCGCGACGGCTGCAGTTTAATGTTAGAAGAATGGGGGAGAGTGCGGCGGCTGCAGTTTAGTGTTGATAAATGTAAAATAAAGGAGCTCCCTGGAACAACAGGGAAGGGGGTCATGACTGCTGGCCCATGCTCAGGGCTGCAGTCAGAGTCTCCTGTCATTGGTGGGTAGCGGTTACATTGTTGCAGTTATTAGGGTTATATTGGGAGCGAGAGGGGAATCTTCCCTCTTTTCCCTTTTTGTCACCAGGGACCAAAGTAGGGGGACAATTATAAAAAGCTACATATACACTATATATAGACGTGCATTTGTAACTACATAACATACTTTTTGACTTCAAAATAACAGCTGTTTCTTTAATATTAGCCCCTGCTGCTGATATATATATATATATGTTAATATTAGCCCCTGCTGCCGATATATATATATATTTTTATTAGCCCCTGCTGCTGATATATATATATATTAATATTAGCCCCTGCTGCTGATATATATACATATTAATATTAGCCCCTGCTGCCGATATATATATATATATATGAATATTAGCCCCTGCTGCTGATATATATATATTAATATTAGCCCCTGCTGCCGATATATATATATATATTAATATTAGCCCCTGCTGCTGATATATATATATTAATATTAGCCCCTGCTGCTGATATATATTAATATTAGCCCCTGCTGCTGATATATATATATTAATATTAGCCCCTGCTGCCGATATATATAAATATTAGACTCTGCTGCCAAAATACCGTATTTGGTCGATTATAAGACGATCCCCATCGTATAATTATAATATCAATTTTAGGAAAAAAAGAAAAAGCCTGATTATAAGACGACCTTATAGGAAAAATGTTTTTCTAGTAAATATTAATTCACATGTAAACTATTTATTTATATTTAATAAAAACTATGATTGAGAAAAATGCATTGTTTGTTTTTATTTCCTTTTATTTGCCAACCTGCCCCCCCAGATATGCCTTATGCCACCTTATATACCACTCTGCCTGCCTGACATTCCTTTTAACTCCCTATATGCCACTCTGCCCCCCAGAAATGCCCTATACCCCCCTATATACCACTCTGCCCCCAGAAATGCCCTATACCCCCATATACCACTCCGCCCCCAGAAATGCCTTATACCCCCTATATACCACTCTGGCTCCCAGAAATGCCTTAAATACCCCTTTATAATACTCTGCCTCACAGATATTCCTTTTAACCCCCTATATGCCACTCTGCCTCCCTGATATTCCTTTTAACCCAAGTCACATGTCCTCGCCTGAAACTCACAACGCCCTTTGCAGTACATATAATTATAATTATAACAATAATAATAATAATAATAAAGTATCGAGACACCTGCCCATTACACCGTTTGACATCACATTCTAAATACATCAGCCCTAAGTCCAGAGGGTCAAGAAGATTTGGCTAAGATGGACAGCTTTTTTTTTTTTTTTTTCAGGGCCCAGCAGCCCCCCTTAAACATCTTTGGGGGGACCACCCAGACCCTGCCAGAAATCCAGGGCCCAGCAGTTCCCTCTTGAGCTGTGTGGACTTCATTAAACAATGATAAAGCCTAACGATTTCATTCTTAATGCAGCTCATCAGCGATGCTGGCTTAACGGTTGAGGCTTGGGGTAGAAAGAGAAATACCATTACATGAGTTATGGTGAGTAAAGGTGATGGAAACCCTTCCACTAAAATTAAGGGGGTAGTAGAAGCTTTATTATTAATCACTCATCTACAGACACCAGACACGCCAGAAGGAGTGGTTTTCTCTCAGACTTCTCAGGGTGCTGCCACAACAACGAGGGATTCTGGGTAGGCGCATGCAAATCCCTTGTCTCATCCTTTATACGAGTCGCCAAATATTGCACATAATGTTTGAGAACGGCGGCTGCAGTTTAATGTTAGAACAATGGGGGAGAGCGCAGCGGCTGCAGTTAAATGTTAGAGGAATGGGGGAGAGCGCGGCGGCTGCAGTTTAATGTTAGTAGAATGGGGAGAGCGCGGCGGCTGCAGTTAAATGTTAGAGGAATGGGGGAGAGCGCGGCGGCTGCAGTTTAATGTTAGAGGAATGGGGGAGAGCGCGGCGGCTGCAGTTTAATGTTAGAAGAATGGGGGAGAGCGCGGCGGCTGCAGTTTAATGTTAGAAGAATGGGGGAGAGCGCGGCGGCTGCAGTTTAATGTTAGAAGAATAGGGGAGAGCGCGGCGGCTGCAGTTTAATGTTAGGAGAATGGGGGAGAGCGCGGCGGCTGCAGTTTAGAGGGGCAATTATAAAACGCTACATATACACTATATATAGACGTGCATTTGTAACTACATAACATGTAATTATCTCTTTGAAGTAACGACTGTGATTCAAATCTGACTTAAAAAAAACCCGCTGTTTCTTTAATATTAGCCCCTGCTGCCGATATATATATATTAATATTAGCCCCTGCTGCCGATATATATATATTAATATTAGCCCCTTCTGCCGATATATATTAATATTAGACTCTGCTGCCAAAATATACCGTATTGGCTCGGAAAAAGAAAAAGCTTTGTAATAGATATGCTGCCACTCTGCCCCACCCCCGAGATATGCTGCCACTCTGTCCCCCCCCCCCGGATGTCTTGCGGGGCCAGCGGGGGACATCTACGCAATACGCGTACACAACTTCCGGTGCCGGCACTCAGCAGAGGTAAAATACATTGTGCAGACATTCACCGGCTGCAGCGATGAGCGTAAACAACCTCCGCTGCCGGTGAACATCTGCACGATGCGCTTAGACAATCTCCCGTGCCGCCACTCCCCCCGTGGGAAGTGCTGGCAGGGGAGGCTGTCTGAGCGTATCGGAGAGTAGGATACAGGTCCCCTGCACCGCTGCGTGGGATCTGTATCCTAACCCTGCTGCCTGCCCGGCGCCCGGAACTGCATGTCCCGGGCGCCGGGCGCTAGACCCCCAATATAGGCCGCACCCCCACTTTAAAGACATAAAGTGTGGGGGGAAAAGTGCGGCCTATATTCGGGCCAATACGGTATATAAATATTAGATCCTGCTGCTAAAATACCGTATTTGCTCGATTATAAGACGATCCCCATCGTATAATTATAATATCAAGTTAGGAAAAAAAGAAAAAGCCTGATTATAAGACGACCCTATAGGAAAAATGTTTTTCTAGTAAATATTAATTCACATGTAAACTATTTATTTATATTTAATAAAAACTATGATTGAGAAAAATGCATTGTTTGTTTTTATTTCCTTTTATTTGCCAACCTGGCCCCCAGATATGCCTTATACCACCTTATATACCACTCTGCCTGCCTGATATTCCTTTTAACCTAAGTCACATGTCCTCGCCTGAAACTCACAACGCCCTTTGCAGTACATATAATTATAATAATAATAATAACAATAATAATAATAAAGTACTCAGACATCTGCCCATTACACCATTTGACGACCCCCTTTGCAGCTATAACAGCCTCCGCTCTTCTGGGAAGGATTTCCATAGGATTTTGGCGAGTTTCTGTGGGAATGTCTCCCCGTTCATCCAGTAGAGCCTTTGTGAGGTCAGAAACTGATGTTGGAGCACCTGAGGGCATGGAGCGCAGTCAGGTTCACTTTCTTATTCCCCCTTCTAATTGATTTTAAACTCACAAAATCAGGGCCCTCTTCCCCCTCTGTAGCATTACGTTTAACATGTGATATTAAAATTTATTGTTAATAACGTGCTCGATGTGAGTCAATAAAGATGCAATACATCTCCCGGCCACTGTGTGGTGCTGTTGTACAGAAAACAAGAAGCACTCTTTTTGGAATCTGCTGCCATTGAATTATCTTTTTTTAACTTAAACGCTGTTAGGACTTTCACAACGAGTCCTTTAAACACAGCTGGGGTACTTTATTGGATACATTTATTGGCAGAGACGTCTCGCGTAGAGACCGTTACTGGGTGTCTGAGACACGCTGTGGGTTTAAAGCGTCGGGGTGCAGGATAAAGCGCACGGACAGCACGCCGGCTGATGTTACGGCTCCCGGCCACCAGATGGCGACGGTGTATTCCTCGCTTCTCCAGTGATCCGGGATGTCTCTGGGAAGCCGCTGCGGGTTGGGGGGCTGCTGCTTATCACAGGGGGGGGGGTCACCGAATGCCTGGAAAAGGCTAAAGTTATTGTAGTGATAGGAAGACACTGCAGCAAATCACTGAAGGTCTGGCACTCAGGCAGTTGGATTTATTTCTTTAATTTCACTCAGTCTGGAGGGTTTGTGGCTCTTATAACACTTTCTATACGATACAACCGCCTGATCTGTTATTAATAGAAATCATTATGAGGAAAACACCGTAAGCGTTAGAATTATAATTAGCAGCCTGGATTAAGTTAATGAACACTGAGCAAACATTCCGAGCTCCTAGGAAAGACCTCTCCCCACCATCCTTCATCAAGGAACCATGACCCCTCTTCACCATCCATTGTCAAGGAACCATGAAGTAGAAGCATTATTAAACACTCATCTACAGACACCAAACAAGCCAAAATGCTTGTCTCATGGTGCTGCCACAACCACAAGGGATTCTGGGTAGGCGCATGCAAATAATGTCAACAATGACCACCTTTTGCCTCTATATCCCCTTTATACACGGATCCCGTGAAAGTAATCGCCCCGCTGCACAGGGCAGACTTTAAAACTCGGGTAAGAGATGCAGTAACCAGATCACCGCTCATGGACGGCTGTTTTTTTTTGGAAGCCTGAGGGTCCGTGCTTCTCAGGTGCGTGCGTCTGTGCATAAAAAGCATGATACTTTTTCAAGTCTTCGTCTGACGTTCCCTGGGGGTATATGTCAGACACAATTCCTTCCCTCCCCGGCCATAAGACCTGCAGGAGGGCCGGATCTTCTGGTCCTGCTCCGAACAGGAGGGCCGCTGTACAGAAGAGGTAGGGAGCCACAAGGCATCGCACTACCTCTACCCACCAGGACAAAAAAGTCCAGATCCACTGCTGAAGTGCAAAGTCTGTGATCCAAAATCAAAACGATTCCTCGCCGTTCAAAAAAAACGTGAAGTGGGGGCCCGACTGATTGGCACACGTGCACATATCCGTGCAAATCGTGAAAATAAATAAGGTGCTCAGCCATCCTTCCTTGGCCAAAACCAAAAGAATTGGTCCACTTTCAAGCCCATAACGGTTAAGTAAAGGGAAGGGCTCCAGTAGCGAGGCCTTCAGTGCTTTGTTATGCAAATCACATCCACAGTGAAAGGTGCAGACCGTGAAAAGTAATAACGTGATAGGCATGCGAGTGTTTATTGGGGTAACAGGAAGTGATCAGAGGGCGGTAACCAGCGACAGGCGATATGCAGGAAGAGGCTCTCAGGAAGCGCGCCGGAGCGGAGCGGCCGCCGGGTCACGGACTCCGTCAGCTGGGTTTCCATAAACGCGTCCTATAGAAAGCATCGCTAATGATCCCCAGCTGTTTGTTTTCATTTATTCATTTTGTGGGCTGAAAAAAAGGAAAAACATATTTTAGTAAAATGACTAAATTTTCTTTACTAACCAACATCGGAAGGTGAAATGCTGGAACGGATAACATCGCATCACACTCCGGCGATGATGTCACAAAATGTATCCTTCCCTTTTGAAGGGAAAACATAAACTCGATTTTTGGTGCACTCCAGGCATATTTCAGACTGTTGGCAGCTATGATGTTCTGAACCATTTTCCTGTTGAAATTAGTATTCTGAGAGAGATCTATACCTGCCAAGTGTCCCTGTTCAGTATATTTTTGCCCCTGTTTTTGTTTTATTGCAATATCCTCACCTTGAGCAGCGTTTTGTAGCAGCCGTAGTTACAGCACTTCTCATTCCCGGTGCAACCAAAGTCTGTCACGCATTCGTCTGGTGGGGGGGGGGGTCTTGACAGAAAAGCGGAGTGATGGGGCACCTACCTGGCTTTTCTGCAACAAAGAAGCGGAAAGGAAAGGGTTATTATCGCAGAATATCACAGAACATGCGCCGTCCCAAATATCTGCGCAGCGATCGCCCCGCCACCCGCTGTTTGTTCCGCCGTTGAAGGATGAAGTCTCAGGACATTGCCGCTGGGAGAATCTGCACTTCCCGAAGTGGCCACGAGGATGCAGAGTAGTGAATTTCAGTAGCTGGGATTCTCCTGAGAGGTTCCTGCCCCGGACCGCTTCCTGCGACCTCGGCGTAAATCCTTGAAGTGAATGAATAATAGAGTTGTGCATTCGCCTTCGGGCGAACATGAAAACGAACACGAAGAGTCTGTCTTTTTGTTCGTTCCGAAGAAACGTAGAAGAGAAGACAGCGCCAGTAAAAGGCAGGCGAAGACGAAGACTCACACACGAAGAATCTTCATGATCGTCTTCGTCTACTAACCTCCCCGGTCCCTTCCCCATCTAGCCTACCTTATCTTCACGGCATCGCGGGAGGTGACTGAAGCGGAAATCCGCAGGTTCGTCGTCAGGGGTTACAGGGCGGTGCGAGTGAGCCTATTGGTCACCTGCAGGGTCTTCCTCTGGCATCAACCAATTGGTGACCAATAGGCTCACTCGCACGACCTTTTTAACTCCTGATTTCCGCTCCCGTTAACCCCTGCGATGCTGCGTTGGATAACGGGAGCAGAAATCCGTAGGATAAAGGGCCGTGCAAGCGACCAATAGGCTCACTCGCACAGTCCCTGACCATTAGTTGCTATGCTTCTCGGCCTTTTGGTTAAGATCAAGTGTCTTGCCTGAGGTTCGTGACGATTGGTTGTTGTTGGACCTCGGCCTTTCTACTTATGTAGACATGCTGCTATTGGGGTTCTAACTGATGCCTTTCTGAACGAAACAAGATTCGGTCACGGTTGCGTTCGCTCCTCGGCCTCCGGGCCCGCAGACCCTAGGAAACCCGTTGTGGACTCCCCAACACCGTGTGGATGCATGCTGGAGAAATCCTAACACTCGTGAGGCTTGAGCGCACGGTCTACCTTTGGGTGCTGGAAAAGACTCCCCCTCTTTTTGAGGTGGCCTTCTCCCCTACTTTTGGCCTTTTTTAGTGCCCTTTCCCCCCCCTCTTTTTGGCCTTTTTTAGTGCCTTTCTCCCCCTCCTTTTGGCCCTTTTTAGTGCCTTCACCTGCCCCTCTTTTTGGCCTTTTTTAGTGCCTTCCCCTGCCCCTCTTTTTGGCCCTTTTTAGTGCCTTTTCTCCCCCTCTTTTTGGCCTTTTTTAGTGCCTTCCCTGCCCCTCTTTTTGGCCTTTTTAGTGCCTTCCCCTGCCCCTCTTTTTGGCCTTTTTTAGTGCCTTCCCCTGCCCCTCTTTTTGGCCTTTTTTAGTGCCTTCCCCTGCCTTCTCCCCCCTGTGCTTTTAATCTCTCCCTCTTCTCTTTTTCAGTTCTCCACGCTTTCCCAGCCAGACCCGACGAGGAGTGAAAATGGCAACCCAGACCTCTGAAGCCCAACGACCCAGCCAGGCCACTGGAAGCCGAGTCCAGCCTGCAGCGACCTCAGGGAGCCCACCTCCCCTGGAGACCTGGATGAGGCAGACTGTGGTCCTAAAGCTAAAGGAACTGGAGGGTCGCACCCCTGACATGGATGTGGACACCTTCAGCAAGAAGGTAGTGCACGAGGGAGCAGGCTTCAGCTCAGCAGAGACCCTGAGCGTCCAGTCGTTTTTGAAGGGAATGTTCTACGTAACGTTCATTTCAGCGGCGGTCTGCAAAAGGTTCTGGGAAGCCTTCAGGTCGGCGAAACCGGATCAGGTCTTCTCCCGTTTCTATGGAAACAGCCCCATCCACAGGGAGGAGAGACCCGTGACGGTCTCGATGCGGAACCCCCACACCCCAGGAAAAGACGTGGCAACTTTTCTGGGAAGATACTGCCACATCGTAAAAGAACCGACCAAGATCCTCAACCAGTACAGCTTCTGGACAGGAAGATGGTCCCTCGTGATCCGTCTGAGGGCAGACTCCACCTCACCAGACGAGCTCCAACACCTCCCGCAGAGCTTTGCCCTGGGAAATTCTACAGGCATGCTTTTCTACCCTGGTCACCCCACAACCTGCAGACGATGCAGCCAACTGGGTCACAAGGCAGAGGAATGCCAACAGAAATCCTGCAGGCACTGCAGAGTGGTGGGGCACGAGACCAAAGACTGTCCACGAAAGAAGACCTGTAACCTGTGTGGCGATCCTGACCACATCTACAAGGATTGCCCCAAAAGATCAAGGTCATACGCAGCGGTAGCAGCAGCCAAGGCCCCGGCCAAGGTCCCCTCATCGGCCCCGACCAAGGCTCCAGCCAAGGCGCCGGCACCGCAGACACCCTCTCTGGCAACCCCGAAACCCCTAGCTGCTGCAGACCCCGACCCTTTCCCCCCTCTTGTTTCCGCTGCAGACAACCCCCTGGAGATGCCGCCAAAAGGAGCCGGAGCCAGAAAACGCAAACATAGCGGGAAGAAGGAGGACGAGGACAGCGAGACTGAGACGAACCCCACCAGGATCTCTGTCCAGAAGATGGCGCCACCACCAGCCCCCACCGTTCCCTCTCTCTCTCCTCCCGAGCCCGCTAATGACAACGACGACACGTTCGAAAAGATGGTCCAGGACCTGACCCCGTCGGATGAGCCAGCCACCGAGACCGAGGCTCTGATCCTCAACCAGCTGGACATCGACAACCAGGTCTCCCTCCTGGAACAGCTGCTAGACGAGGCCGTCTGGACCCCCGTGAACCCCATCGACCACGGCGGGGAAGAGGCGGTAACTAGTGCCTCTGTTTGAGCTAACCTTCTTTTTACTCCCAACTAATGGCGTCAATCTCTATTTTCTCCATTAATGTGAGGAGCATGAAGGACCAGTTCCGGAGGTGCGGTTTACTAACCTTCCTTTCTTCCCAGCAGTGTGATGTATATATGTTGCAGGAATGTGCTTTACCCTTCTCTCGTTCTTATCGCCATCTATGCAGGGAATGGTCTCACGGCCCGTCCTTTTGGACCGGCGGGAACGGCTGCAAGTCGGCGGGGTTTGCTATCCTGATCCGAGGAGGCAACTTCACGGTGGACGCTGTCCAGGAGATGGTCTGCGGCAGACTTCTGGTCGTGGACGGATCCTGGGCGGGGGAGCCTGTCAGGCTCATCACCGTGTACGCCTCCCCGGAGAAGAAGCAACGCCTGGAGCTACTCCAGAACCTGCGGACCCAGCTGACCACCGCCAGGGCCATAGTGATGGGCGGGGACTTCAACTGCCCGATGGAGGAAGGAGGGCGCACTTCCACCCACGCAACAAACCTGGACGTGACTTCGAAACTGCTCAGAGAGATTGTCACAGAGGCATCCTTAAAGGACGCTATGGGCTCCATCGGGACCGGCTCCGTGAACTATTCCTGGAGCCGGCCGGATGGCTCTGTGCGTTCCCGGATAGACTTTGTGTTCATCTCTCGAGCGGCAGAGCATCAGCAGTGCTCCATGGTGCCCTGCTACTTCTCAGACCACAGGGCTGTTCGGCTCCAGTGTGCCCTGGGCAAAGGGTTTCCTCCCGGTCCAGGCTCCTGGAAGCTGAACTGTGCCCTGTTAGAGAGGCAGGAAATCGTGGATGAGCTGCGTAATGTATATTCTGATTGTGTCAGTACCAAGTATCTGTTCCCCACTGTAGCCCAGGCAAAAGGAAGACTCCAGGCGTGTGAGAGGAAGAGGAAATTCAGACGGCTGCAACGCAAGCTGCAGTCCCTGTTGGACCTCCAACAGTGCGGATGGGACGGGGACGAGGAGCTGGAGGAGACCAAGGAGGGCCTGAAAAGGCACTTTGAGGAGGAATCCAAGCAAATCGTTTTCCGTTCCAAGGTGGACAACCTGGAAAAGGGTGAGAAATGTAACTCTTTCTTTTTCAGGAAGCTCCACTCCGCCCACACGCTCCTGGCGGAAATGAGAGACAGCGAAGGTGTGGTACGACAGGGGAAGGAGGAGGTCCAGAAAGTGGTCGCCGACTACTACCGAGATCTCTACTCCCCCAAAGACACAGACCCGGAGGCTGCTGAACGGTTCCTGTCAGGTATCACTAACACCATTGATCCCGCAGGTCGTGCAGCCATGGACGCCCCCTTGATGCTGGAGGAGCTGCACTCTGCCGCCAAATCCTTCAGGAAGGGCAGGACACCGGGCAGTGACGGTCTCCCAGCCGAGTTGTACACAATGCTGTGGGACCTCATCGGCCCGGACCTCCTCGACCTGTACGAGGAGATGGTGGTGGAGGGCAGGATGCCCCCCACGCTGAGAGAGGGAATGATCACGATCCTGTATAAGCGGAAGGGGGAGAGATGCGACCTGAAAAATTGGCGTCCCATCTCTCTTCTGAACGTGGACTACAAGATTCTCGCCAAGGTACTAGCCACCAGGTTGAAGAAAGTCATCGGGCAGATCGTCCACCCCGACCAGACCTGCGGCATCCCAGGGCGCCGGATCGCGGACAGCCTGGCCCTCATCAGGGACACGATCTACTACATCAAGGACCGCAACGTCCGTGCCGCTCTGGTCACCCTAGACCAAGAGAAGGCATTTGATCGACTGTCTCATGGTTTTATGGGTCAGGTACTGTGGAGGTTTGGGCTGGGGGAGATGTTCTGCTCTTATGCTAACCTGATGTACCTTGATATCCGTAGCTCGGTGCTGGTGAACGGCTGGAAGACTGACCCCTTCCCGGTCCTCTCTGGGGTCAGACAAGGCTGCCCTCTCTCTCACCTCTTCTTTTTGTCTGTTGTATAGAGCTCTTCGCCGAGTGCATCAGAAGGAATCCAGAGATCAGAGGGATCACCGTGCTGGGCAGAGACAAGAAAGAGATAAAGTGCTCGCTCTACATGGACGACGTGACCATCTTCTGCGCGGATCGCGGGTCGGTGAGAGCGCTCGTCCAGACGTGCGAGGACTTCAGCCGAGCTTCAGGCGCAAAGGTCAACTGCGGGAAGTCGGAGACCATGCTGTTCGGGCAGTGGGACCTGACTTCTGAGCCGATCCCGTTTCCCGTCAAAACCGACTTCCTAAAGATCTTGGGAGTCTGGTTCGGTAGAGATGGCGCGGCCCTGAGAAGCTGGGAGGAGAGACTCAACAAGGTAAAGCAGAAATTTGGGCTGTGGAGCCTCAGAGACCTTACCATCGAAGGGAAAGTGCTGGTGCTGCGTAATGAGATTCTTCCCGTGCTGCAGTACGTGGCTCAGGCGTGGCCCCTGCTGGTCACCATTCACCGAGCCATCAACCGAGCGGTTTTCCACTTCATCTGGGGCTCCAAAATGGACAGAGTAAAGCGCGCAGTGATGTACAAGGAACCCGGCAAGGGAGGCAAAGGAGTGCCTGACATCCCTACCATGCTGAGGACCTTCTTTGTGTGCAACTGCGTGCGCAGGACTCTCAGAGACGTAGTGAAAGGCTCTGCTGGAAACTCCATGTCTCGCTTCTTCCTGCTGCCCCTGTGGAGGCAGCTCAAGTGGGAAAAGTGGGACAGCTCCATCCCTTACAATTGGACCATGCCCTGGTTCTACTCGGACGTGGGCAAATTTGTAAGGGAGCACCAACTGGAGGGAGTTAAACCAGACTTGTGGTTACCCCGTGTGATCCACAAGCTCATCAGAGCCAAAGACACTATCGAGAACATCCCAGGGCTCCCCGGCGCCACAGCCAAGACTGTCTGGGCTAACGTGTCGTCGAGCAGGCTAACCAACAGGCACAAAGACATGGCATGGATGGCCATTCAGGGAGGCCTCCCCCTAAGGACATTTATGCATGCCAGGGGGCTGTGCAGATATAGACACTGCCCACAGTGCATTGTGGAGGAGGAGACTTCCCTTCACTTGTTCTGGCAGTGCCTGTTTGCACAGGCCTTGTTCAGAGCCCTGGAGCTGGATCTCAAGGACTCTATCGAGAGAAAGTACCTGTCCTACCATTCGGTACTTTACGGACTTTTCCCAGGAACACACACTGAGAGCGCCATTGAGGATGCTTGGCGCCTCATGTGCTGCGTGAAGGACGCTCTATGGTTTGCCAGGAACCGCCTGGTGCTGAGTCCGTGACTGCCGCAGGCTTATCCACAGCCTGCTGAGAGACTACTCTCTCAAGGACAGTCTAGAGGCTGAAGACTAGCCCCGTTCTCCTCGGCCCCCTTTCCCCCCCATTTCCCCAGGTTATGTTCCACTAAAGTGCTAACCATATGCGCCACGTCTGGGAATGTAATTGTACACTGCTTCTACTGAGCTTTCCGTAAACTGAAGTCGTACTGTAACGTGTATTGCCCTGCGCTGCGTCGCATTACTGCTTATCGTCTATCTGTGCTAATATTACTGATCTTTGTATTCCTGCTAAAACAGGTTGATGTCTGTTTTATCATAATCAGTTTTGTATAATAAACTTAAATACAAAAAAAGAGTACAATTACATCTCCAGACATGGCACATATGGTTAGCACAGAAACAGAAACAGCCTGGGGGAATAGGGAAGCTACAAACACCACTCCAGGAGAGCTGCTTAGTCCTTAACATGACTCATCAGGATGAAGCCATAATGCTGGTTTGCTCGTTCCCCGGTCCCATCCCCATCTAGCCTACCTTATCTTCACGGCATCGCGGGAGGTGACTGAAGCGGAAATCCACAGAAAGAGGAATTGGTTGATGCCAGAGGAAGACCCTGCAGGTCACCAATAGGCTCACTCCCACGGCCTTTTTAACGCCTGATTTCCGCTCCTGTTAACCCCTGCGATGCTGCGTTGGATAACGGGAGCAGAAATCCGTAGGGTAAAGGGCCGTGCAAGCGACCAATAGGCTCACTCACACAGCCCCTTATCACTAGTTGCTATGCAGAAAAGAAAAAAAAAACCTGGGACCCTGCTGCAACAGTTAAAACATTTAACTTAGCATAATAACTTATTATAACTTCGCACACAATGCTGCCCTCTGCCGGTACGATACATTGAGTAGCTTAATAAGTTATTATGCTACTCAATATATAACCAACAGAGGGCAGCATTCTGTCCGATGATATATCAGCCATATGTGGCAGTGTGCTCATTTTCATTTATTAATTATTTAAATAAAATATATTCCCATGATCCGCTGGTCTCCCCGCCGCACTCGCGGACATTAATTCTGTCAAACCTGCGAACTCTTTTTTTCTATTTATTTGGAGGGGGGGGTTTGTATTAAACCATTACACGGAAGGATCATGGGAATATATTTTATTTGAATAAATGCAAATGAGCACACTGCCACATATGGCTGATATATCATCGGACAGAATGCTGCCCTCTGTTGGTTATATATTGAGTAGCATAATATTCTGCCCGAGAATATATTAGCCATATATGGTAGCGAGCTCATTGGTCGCCAGCAGGACGGCCACCAGACCAACATTCAATACAAGCACTGAGCGGCTGCGAGCGGGATTGAAAATGACCGTCATGCGGCAGCCCCCACAGCGCCTAATGTAGTTAAAGATGCCGGCGTGCACGCACCGCACTTTGTCCCACGTCTTAAAGGGGGTAATCCCTTTATCTCCCCTATTGTTCCTGGGAGACCTGAATTCTATTAGTCAGACTTCTCATTCTGTGTGTTGATGTGATTACGTGAATAAATATAGGCCTTGCCTGTGTACAATAGAGCGTTCTTAAAGCCATACCCCGTACCGAGTCTCAGCTTACGACCAGGGCACCAGGGAAAGAGTGTGCTGTCCCAGGATAAGGGCGCGCGAGTCAGCAGAGGTAGTCGCTCAGAGTATCCAGATCTGTGACAGTTAGGCACCGTTTTGTGTGTCACCCTACTGTGTGTAGTTTGTCCAACTCTCCCTCCCTATTGTTTGTGCTGTTGGTTAGGGGGTTCATTTTGTCACAATTGGGGGTGAATGCTCTGGGGAAGCGCATTTGGTGAGGCTGGGCATTCGGGTTTGTCCTCCCTTGTGTTGGTGCTCTTGGATAGCCTGGTAAGCTTAGAGGTGTTTTCAGTTTTTGTTATTTATTCATGTTAATTATTTATTTTGCTTAGCGTATGATATTAATTGTGTTTGGTTTGGTAGTCGTTGCCATGGTAATGCACCTAGCTTTGGTTTGGGTTGCGTGGCAATGGCTCGGTTAAATAAATCGGCTGCAGCGTTTTCAACCCCACTTTTTGGTGTCATGTTAATTACTGGGTAGTTAAATTGGTTGGGTGGGCCTGGCCCGGGCACCGAGGATACATCAGCAAATCCTGAAGAAGGTTTGGCCGTCAGATTGCGACCTAAAGCTCCACGTGGATGAGTTCTGAAGCACACAAGCGAGTCCCCTTCTAAATGACTGAAAGGAAATTAAAGTTTTGGAGGCCGAGTTGAAGTCCTGACTTAACAATTCTGCCAGGAAGAGCGGCCAAAGGTGGCACAACCAGTGAATGTCTGATCTGGTATTTTTAATCTCCCCTTTGTAAGATGGCTGTGGAATCTGCTGGCGCTATGTGCATACATGTAATCTAAAAGCCTGTTCTGTGGGGTTTGGCATTTCTGGCATGTGAAACTGTCCCCGTTCCAGACTTGGCGTCTTTCCAAAAATGCAGTACACCACGGCCTTAATGATGCAACTGCGATAGGATAGCTATAGTGTATGTGTGTGTGTAAGGACAGTGTACATGTATATGTGTGTTTGAAGGCAGGCAGATGTGTGTGTGTAAGGACAGTGTACATGTATATGTGTGTGTAAAGGCAGTATATGTGCATTTGTGGGCTGGTGTGTGTAAGAGAAGAATAGGTATTTGTAAGCTGCAGTTTATGTGTATATGTGTGTGTAAAGGCAGGTGTGTGTAAGGGCAGTGTACGTGTATATTTGTATGTGTGTAAGGGCAGTGTATGTATATATGTGTGTTTCTGGGCAGGTATGTGTAAAAGCAGTGTGTATGGACAGGTGTGTGTAAGGGCCCTTCCAAGCGGGTTCTCTGCCTTTCGTGCCCTTCCAAGCGGGCTCCCTGCCAAAAGACTTATTACCGGTATTTATTTTGCCATACGTCCGGTTTCTTGCTTACAGACTGTGTTACCCGTATTTGCTTGTCCTGTTATATACATTCAATACATTGCATTACCTGGATCTCTGCTTGTGGTGTCTTTGTATAATGGTGCGCCGTGGGTTACAGACCCAACCCCAAGTATCCCCTGCACGTGGGCTCCGACCCGACCTGATCCCCCGAGTCCTGACAGTGTTGGTTATTTTTAATATGCAGGACTGTGCCAACAGAAGTGAAGCGTGTTTTACGTGGCGATGCGAGCGTGGCTTTATAAAGTGCAATCGCTCGTATCGGCGAGTTCCGCGAGAGCGTCCCTCTTTCACATTTTGGAATGCTGGGAGTTATGGAAACGCGCTGCCAAATAAAGTGGATTTGGAAGATTCAGTCAACAATTTCCAAAAAAATACATTTCAAGTTTCTAACAATTGAAATTTCAGGCCGGTAATGGCGGAAATATCTGTCCCGGGGATGTCACAAGAACTTTATGAAGTTACTTCTCACGCTTCTTGTGAAACATTTAATGATCATCATGACAGCGTCCTGCCCCATCTGCACAAATATAAACCTCACCCCGTCTCTGATGGGGGAGCAGACTCCACCATGATGAACCCGGCCGTGGTCGCGCTACTCGTGGGGCTCAGTCTGTGCGCTGCGGTCGCGCATGTTCTGGGCTGTAAAGATGAGACACCCTATTGGTGATAGACACGGAGTCTGGGCAGTGCAGGATAACGTCGTTTCTGGTGGTCCCAACTCACGGAGATGGTGGTCGCTCTGAGGATGAGTATCACATTCAAATATGCCTCAGAATGAATGAAAGTCCAATAGGTGAACATAATAAAGAGCTCCGGGACTAGAGGCAGGTCCAGATCATGGAGTCCGGGCACACCGGGGAACTCTCAGGGTGAAGGGGCAGATTCTCGGGGTCACACAGTCTGGAGCGGAGTCCTTTCTATTCCTCCCCCGCTGTGATCATATATAAGATTCCCAGTTGGTGCTGACAGTATGTTCTGGTTGATATCCCTGCTTTAATGCAGGTGATTTGATTAAGTGTATCCCAAGGTTTCCATGAGGGCCGATATTAGAGCTGTTGTGGCTGCCAACTGTCCCAAATATGTCTGGAGTGTTCCAGAGTTTTAAGGGCACTGCATGTGCTAGAAAAGGTGGACATGGTGTCCTGTGTGTGGAAAGTATGACATCATGCCTCAGTGACACGGCAGAATGTGCCATGATGGGAGTTATAGTGCAAGTAATTGTAGTCAAATGGCTGATTGTACTCAGTGACATCATTTTTTTCTTTTAACAGAAAATTAAAAGAAGTCCGACCTGCCGTGACCCCCGCTCTGTCTGTCCCCCTCCAGCGCATGTCTCGGGAGAATGAATCGTCTGTCTATAATGGCCGCTGTCTGCTCGCTTCATGTTTACCCAATAAACACTCGCACAGCTATTGGGTTATGGTGATTTGGGTCAGTTGGGGGAAGCAAAAAATGAAATGCCCCAAACCCACCAATGGTTTAAAGTAGACTTGTGCATTCGCCTTCGGGCGAACATGAAAACGAACGCGAAGAGTCTGTTTTTTTGTTCGTTCCGAAGAAGCGTAGAAGAGAAGACAGCGCCGGTAAAAGGCAGGCGAAGACGAAGACTCACACGCGAAGAATCTTCATGATCGTCTTCGTCTACTGACCTCCCCGGTCCCTTCCCCATCCTGCCTACCTTATCTTCACGGCATCGCGGGAGGTGACTGAAGCGGAAATCCGCAGGTTCGTCGTCAGGGGTTACAGGGAAGTGCGAGTGAGCCTATTGGTCACCTGCAGGGTCTTCCAATTGATTGATGCCAGAGGAAGACCCTGCAGGTGACCAATAGGATCACTCGCACAGCCTTTTTAACTCCTGATTTCCGCTCCCGTTAACCCCTGCGATGCTGCGTTGGATAACGGGAACAGAAATCCGTGGGATAAAGGGCCGTGCAAGCGACCCTGTAACCCCTGACGACGAACCTGCGGATTTCCGCTTCCGTCACCTCCCGCGATGCCGTGAAGATAAGGTCGGCTAGATGGGGAAGGGACCGGGGGGGTCAGTAGATGAAGACGATCATGAAGATTCTTCGTGTGTGAGTCTTCGTCTTCGCCTGCCTTTTACCGGCGCTGTCTTCTCTTCTACGTTTCTTCGGAACGAACAAAAAGACAGACTCTTCGTGTTCGTTTTCATGTTCGCCCGAAGGCGAATGCACAAGTCTATTATTCATTCACTTCAAGGATTTACGCCGAGGTCGCAGGAAGCGGTCCGGGGCAGGAACCTCTCAGGAGAATCCCAGCTACTGAAATTCACTACTCTGCCTCCTCGTGGCCACTTCGGGAAGTGCAGATTCTCCCAGCGGCAATGTCCTGAGACTTCATCCTTCAACGGCGGAACAAACAGCGGGTGGCGGGGCGATCGCTGCGCAGATATTTGGGACGGCGCATGTTCTGTGATATTCTGCGATAATAACCCTTTCCTTTCCGCTTCTTTGTTTCAGAAAAGCCAGGTAGGTGCCCCATCACTCCGCTTTTCTGTCAAGTACCCCCCCCACCAGACGAATGCGTGACGGACTTTGGTTGCACCGGGAATGAGAAGTGCTGTAACTACGGCTGCTACAAACGCTGCTTACGGTGAGGATATTGCAATAACACAAAAACAGGGGCAAAAATATACTGAACAGGGACACTTGGCAGGTATAGATCTCTCTCAGAATACTAATTTCAATAGGAAAATGGTTCAGAACATCATAGCTGCCAACAGTCTGAAATATGCCTGGAGTGCACCAAAAATCGAGTTTATGTTTTCCCTTCAAAAGGGAAGGATACATTTTGTGACATCATCGCCGGAGTGTGATGCGATGTTATCCGTTCCAGCATTTCACCTTCCGATGTTGGTTAGTAAAGAAAATTTAGTCATTTTACTAAAATATGTTTTTCCTTTTTTTCTGCCCACAAAATGAATAAATGAAAACAAACAGCTGGGGATCATTAGCGATGCTTTCTATAGGACGCGTTTATGGAAACCCAGCTGACGGAGTCCGTGACCCGGCGGCCGCTCCGCTCCGGCGCACTTCCTGAGAGCCTCTTCCTGCATATCGCCTGTCGCTGGTTACCGCCGTCTGATCGCTTCCTGTTACCCCAATAAACACTCGCACGCCTATCGCGTTATTACTTTTCACGGTCTGCACCTTTCACTGTGGATGTGATTTGCATAACAAAGCACTGAAGGCCTCGCTACTGGAGCCCTTCCCTTTACTTAACCGTTATGGGCTTGAAAGCGGACCAATTCTTTTGGTTTTGGCCAAGGAAGGATGGCTGAGCACCTTATTTGTTTTCACGATTTGCACGGATATGTGCACGTGTGCCAATCAGTCGGGCCCCCACTTCACGTTTTTTTTTTTGAACGGCGAGGAATCGTTTTGATTTTGGATCACAGACTTTGCACTTCAGCAGTGGATCTGGACTTTTTTGTCCTGGTGGGTAGAGGTAGTGCGATGCCTTGTGGCTCCCTACCTCTTCCGTACAGCGGCCCTCCTGTTCGGAGCAGGACCAGAAGATCCGGCCCTCCTGCAGGTCTTATGGCCGGGGAGGGAAGGAATTGTGTCTGACATATACCCACAGGGAACGTCAGACGAAGACTTGAAAAAGTATCAGGCTTTTTATGCACAGACGCACGCACCTGAGAAGCACGGACCCTCAGGCTTCCAAAAAAAAACAGCCGTCCATGAGCGGTGATCTGGCTGCTGCATCTCTTACCCGAGTTTTAAAGTCTGCCCTGTGCAGCGGGGCGATTACTTTCACGGGATCCGTGTATAAAGGGGATATAGAGCAAAAGGTGGTCATTGTTGACATTATTTGCATGCGCCTACCCAGAATCCCTTGTGGTTGTGGCAGCACCATGAGACAAGCATTTTGGCTTGTTTGGTGTCTGTAGATGAGTGTTTAATAATGCTTCTACTTCATGGTTCCTTGACAATGGATGGTGAAGAGGGGTCATGGTTCCTTGATGAAGGATGGTGGGGAGAGGTCTTTCCTAGGAGCTCGGAATGTTTGCTCAGTGTTCATTAACTTAATCCAGGCTGCTAATTATAATTCTAACGCTTACGGTGTTTTCCTCATAATGATTTCTATTAATAACAGATCAGGCGGTTGTATCGTATAGAAAGTGTTATAAGAGCCACAAACCCTCCAGACTGAGTGAAATTAAAGAAATAAATCCAACTGCCTGAGTGCCAGACCTTCAGTGATTTGCTGCAGTGTCTTCCTATCACTACAATAACTTTAGCATTTTCCAGGCATTCGGTGACCCCCCCTGTGATAAGCAGCAGCCCCCCAACCCGCAGCGGCTTCCCGGAGACATCCCGGATCACTGGAGAAGCGAGGAATACACCGTCGCCATCTGGTGGCCGGGAGCCGTAACATCAGCCGGCGTGCTGTCCGTGCGCTTTATCCTGCACCCCGACGCTTTAAACCCACAGCGTGTCTCAGACACCCAGTAACGGTCTCTACGCGAGACGTCTCTGCCAATAAATGCATCCAATAAAGTACCCCGGCTGTGTTTAAAGGACTCGTTGTGAAAGTCCTAACAGCGTTTAAGTTAAAAAAAGATAATTCAATGGCAGCAGATTCCAAAAAGAGTGCTTCTTGTTTTCTGTACAACAGCACCACACAGTGGCCGGGAGATGTATTGCATCTTTATTGATTCACATCGAGCACATGTTATTAACAATAAATTTAAACATCACATGTTAAACGTAATGCTACAGAGGGGGAAGAGGGCCCTGATTTTGTGAGTTTAAAATCAATTAGGAGGGGGAATAAGACAGCAGGAAAGTGAACCTGACTGCGCTCCATGCCCTCAGGTGCTCCAACATCAGTTTCTGACCTCACAAAGGCTCTACTGGATGAACGGGGAGACATTCCCACAGAAACTCGCCAAAATCTTATGGAAATCCTTCCCAGAAGAGCGGAGGCTGTTATAGCTGCAAAGGGGGGAGATGACTTCATATTAATGTCTATGTATTTAGAATGTGATGTCGTCAAATGGTGTAATGGGCAGATGTCTCAGTACTTTATTATTATTATTATTATTATTATTATTATAATTATATGTACTGCAAAGGGCGTTGTGAGTTTCAGGCGAGGACATGTGACTTAGGTTAAAAGGAATATCAGGCAGGCAGAGTGGTATATAAGGTGGCATAAGGCATATCTGGGGGGGGCAGGTTGGCAAATAAAAGGAAATAAAAACAAACAATGCATTTTTCTCAATCATAGTTTTTATTAAATATAAATAAATAGTTTACATGTGAATTAATATTTACTAGAAAAACATTTTTCCTATAGGGTCGTCTTATAATCAGGCTTTTTCTTTTTTTCCTAACTTGATATTATAATTATACGATGGGGATCGTCTTATAATCGAGCAAATACGGTATTTTGGCAGCAGGATCTAATATTTATATACCGTATTGGCCCGAATATAGGCCGCACTTTTCCCCCCACACTTTGTCTTTAAAGTGGGGGTGCGGCCTATATTCGGGGTCTAGCGCCCGGCGCCCGGGACATGCAGTTCCGGGTGCCGGGCAGGCAGCAGGGTTAGGATACAGATCCCCCGCAGCGGTGCAGGGGACCTGTATCCTACTCTCTGATACGCTCAGACAGCCTCCCCTGCCAGCGCTTCCCACGGGGGGAGTGGCGGCACGGGAGATTGTCTAAGCGCATCGTGCAGACGTTCACCGGCAGCGGAGGTTGTTTACGCTCATCGCTGCAGCCGGTGAATGTAAGCACAATGTATTTTACCTCTGCTGAGTGCCGGCACCGGAAGTTGTGTACGCGTATTGCGTAGATGTCCCCCGCTGGCCCCGCAAGACATCCGGGGGGGGGGGGCAGTGGCAGCATATCTCGGGGGTGGGGGGGACAGAGTGGCAGCATATCTATTACAAAGCTTTTTCTTTAAAAAAGCACCAAACTTTTAGGGTGCGGCCTATATCCGAGCCAATACGGTATATTTTGGCAGCAGAGTCTAATATTAATATATATTGGCAGCAGGGGCTAATATTAATATATATATATCGGCAGCAGGGGCTAATATTAATATATATATATCAGCAGCAGGGGCTAATATTAATATATATATATCGGCAGCAGGGGCTAATATTAAAGAAACACCGTTTTTTTTGAAGTCAGATTTGAATCACAGTCGTTACTTCAAAGAGATAATTACATGTTATGTCGTTACAAATGCACGTCTATATATAGTGTATATGTAGCGTTTTATAATTGCCCCTCTAAACTGCAGCCGCCGAGCTCTCCCCCATTCTCCTAACATTAAACTGCAGCCGCCGTGCTCTCACCCATTCTCCTAACATTAAACTGCAGCCGCCGCGCTCTCCCCCATTCTTCTAACATTAAACTGCAGCCGCCGCGCTCTCCCCCATTCTCCTAACATTAAACGGCAGCCGCTGCGCTCTCCCCCATTCCTCTAACATTAAACTGCAGCCGCCGCGCTCTCCCCCATTCTTCTAACATTAAACTGCAGCCGCTGCGCTCTCCCCCATTCTTCTAACATTAAACTGCAGCCGCCGCGCTCTCCCCCATTCTTCTAACATTAAACGGCAGCCGCTGCGCTCACCCCCATTCTTCTAACATTAAACTGCAGCCGCCGCGCTCTCCCCCATTCTTCTAACATTAAACTGCAGCCACCGCGCTCTCCCCCATTCTTCTAACATTAAACTGCAGCCGCCGCGCTCTCCCCCATTCTTCTAACATTAAACTGCAGCTGCCGCGCTCTACCCCATTCTTCTAACATTAAACTGCAGCCGCCGCGCTCTCCCCCATTCTCCTAACATTAAACTGCAGCCGCCGCACTCTCCCCCATTCTTCTAACATTAAACTGCAGCTGCCGCGCTCTCCCCCATTCCTCTATCATTAAACTGCAGCCGCCGCGCTCTCCCCCATTCTTCTAACATTAAACTGCAGCCGCCGCGCTCTCCACCATTCTACTAACATTAAACTGCAGCCGCCGCGCTCTCCCCCATTCATCTAACATTAAACTGCAGCCGCCGCGCTCTCCCCCATTCTCCTAACATTGAACTGCAGCCGCCGCGCTCTCCCCCATTCTTCTAACATTAAACTGCAGCCGCCGCGCTCTCCCCCATTCATCTAACATTAAACTGCAGCCGCCGCGCTCTCCCCCATTCTTCTAACATTAAACTGCAGCCGCCGCGCTCTCCCCCATTCTTCTAACATTAAACTGCAGCCACCACTCCCCCCCATTCTTCTAACATTAAACTGCAGCTGCCGCGCTCACCCCCATTCTTCTAACATTAAACTGCAGCCGCCGCGCTCTCCCCCATTCTTCTAACATTAAACTGCAGCAGCCGCGCTCTCCCCCATTCCTCTAACATTAAACTGCAGCCGCCGCGCTCTCCCCCATTCTACTAACATTAAACTGCAGCCGCCGCGCTCTCCCCCATTCTACTAACATTAAACTGCAGCCGCCGCGCTCTCCCCCATTCTTCTAACTTTTTTTTTTTTAATTTAAAGTTTTTATTGAGTTTTTCAATTTCAAATTCGTCGACTCAAAGTTGCAATACATTATACACATGGAAAATCAGCAATAACAGTGAGATTAGAGCAAATAAAACAATGTAATACATTGGCAATAGACACATGTGAGGTACAAGTGAGAAGTATGCAGAAATGCACAGCAGCCACAAAAGAATAACCACAACAATGGCACGAGACTCGACTAAAGAGCCATACGGCTAAAGGAGCTCAACCGGAAAACAAATTAGTGCTCTATTGTAATGCTACCATGTCACGACTAAAACAAGACAAGCCATCGGGAAAACCATACATCAAACCAACACCGAAATAAGGAAAGACCGGGCACGACTCCACAGAAAGACCCAAACGATTAACCCAGCCACAGCGGGGAGAGCTGGATCTGTGGCCAAGGGGCCCACACCGCATCGAATAAAGGCATCCGTTGATCATTCTGGAATGACAATTTTTCCAAGAGGTATGTATGTTCCAGTTGATGGAGTATATCAGCGAGTTTCGGGAGAGTAACCGACTTCCAATTACGAGCTACCATCAATTTAAAAGTTTAAAAGAAATGAATCACCAATTTCTTAACACAAACCGGGATGTCATCTGGAAACATGTGGAATAACACTAATTGCGGCGTAAAAGGAAGGTGTATGTGTAATGTGGATTCTAAAAGATGTAGTAATTTTCTCCAAAGTTGAGAGACAGAGGGACAAAGCCACCACACGTGAAGCATGGTGCCCCTGTCTGGGCAGCCCCGCCAACATAAAGGCGAACAGGACGGAAACATATGGGACAATCGAGCTGGGGTGAGATACCATCTACAAATTATTTTCTTTTGTAGCTCAATATGGTTACTACAGTGCGACACCCCTCGCATTGCTTCCTCCGAATCAAGCCACATCTCAAGGGGAAAGGTAACACCTAACTCACGTTCCCATGCTAGCATATGTGGCAATTTATTATCCCAGAGATGGGTCAGGAGCGAACTATAACAAATAGAGATCAAACCCCGAGGGGGTGAGGCCTTCGAACATAAGTGAACGATCGGATCAGATGAGGCAACATCAACGGTTAACGAGGGCGATTGAGATTGCAGCAGGTGTCTAACCTGTAGAAACTTGTAAAACTCGGAGGAGGGTAACTCGTAAGTAGAGCTAAGGTCTAAAAAGGACCGGAGAGAGCCTTTTTCGAAAAGGTCACCCACTGTGAAGACGTGGGCAGCAAACTAACGGGAGAGGTTCAAATGTGGGACTAATAGCTCAAGGGAGGAGAGCGGAGTAGCTTTAGTGATGTGCAATAAAGCCGAATGTCGTGTAGCCAGGTGAGACCAAGTCTGCAGTGTACACAGCGTGGTGGGAGGGAGTGGTGAAAGTGTTGGACGATAAGGAGGAGGTAACCATAAAATCTGGGCAACCGAATACGGACGGGTATAGGTGTTTTCAAGGGCCACCCACTGAGGCAGGTTACCCCGGTAATGAAAGAGGGTCGATTGTGCCAGGATAGATGCATGATAGTAGGATATAATATCAGGTGCTCCCAGACCTCCCTTAAACCTGGGAGAATAGAACGCCTGACTGGAGATGCGCGAATGACCCCGAAAATTAATAAAAGAATTCAAAACTACTTGTATTTGACGTAAAAATTTACGAGGGACAGCGGTCGGGACTGCTCTAAAGGCGTACAGAATCCGCGGGAGAAGCATCATTTTAACCGAAGATATACGCCCTAACCAGGATAAATCAAAGGAGCGCCACCTATCGAGGTCCTGGAGAGCCTGCCTCCAAATCGAACAAATATTAAACTCATTCAGCCTAGATAGTAGGCGAGGAAGTTTAATTCTCTCCTCCAATCAAAAGCATAGGATTCGTGGAGCAGACGCAGTGTTGGACCAGGTAAATTTAGAGATAGTGCTTGTGTTTTATGTACATTGAGTTTATGATATGAAACCTGAGCATATTGCTGGAATTGAGAGAGCAACGCAGGTAAAGATGTTAAAGGGCGAGTGATGGAAGCCAGAATGTCGTCCGCAAAGAGACCCAACGTGACATCAGTACCACTCGAAGTAGGGAATCCCGTAATCGATGGGTCTGATCGAATACGTTGCGCCAGGGGTTCTAGAGCCAGTATGTATAATAGGGGAGAAAGTGGACAGCCCTGTCGCGTCCCGTTAGAGATATGGAATGGGGAAGAAATGAATCCAGAAAAGGAAACAGAAGCAGAGGGGGAAGAGTATAGCGCCATGATTGACCTAATTAGGGAAGAAGGAAAAGCAAATTTAGCGAGAACAGACGTCAGGAAGGACCAGTGGAGACGATCAAACGCTTTTTCTGCGTCAAAAGAAACCAAAATAGACTGAGTGTTATTTTTGGAGGCTTCCCACAAAACATTAAGAAATTTGCGTGTGTTATCATTGGCCTGTCTATTCTTCACAAAACCCACCTGGTCAGAATGCAAGAGAGAGGGAAGAAGCAGACAAAGTCTGTTGGCTATAATTTTTGCATACAATTTAATATCGTTGTTTAAAAGAGAAATGGGACGAAAATGTTCGCATTTGTCAGTAGATTTTCCAGGCTTAGGGATTGTAACGACATGGGCATATAAATTTTCAGACGGCATGCAGCCAATGGACATAAAGGAACGAAATAAAGAGAGAAGGTGAGGGCCTAGCACTGGGAAAAAAGTCTTATAGTAAAAACTGGTGAGACCATCCGGACCAGGGGCGGAGTTCTTTTTTAATTGATTAACCGTGGAGTGGATTTCATCCAGCTCCAAAGGAATTTCTAATTGTGCGATCATCTCCTCCGTAGGTAGTAGAGTAGGTAGCTCAACAGAATCAAGGTAAGAGTTGATAGAATCTATCGTAGGTGGAGAAGTTGAGGGATCAGTATTGAGGTTATAAAGCGAGGAGTAGTAAGATGCAAATCTATCGGCAATGTGAGAGGGATTTCGTAGTGGAACTCCCTGTGAGGAAAAAACAAATTGAGGTCGCGACAGGGCCGTGGAGTGGCGGAGTTTGTTCGCCAGCAAAGTATCAGCTTTGTTGCCTTTGGAATAAAAGCGTTGGCGGAGGCGGAGCCTCATCCGGGCCGTGCGCTCGGCTTGAATCTCAGCTATTTTGAGCTTGACCCGGGCAATGTCAGTGACTAAGTGAGTAGACGGATTTCGTTTATTTAGGGCTTCCAGGTCATATAAACGCAAAAGTAGGGAATCGTAATCAGAATTTGCAGCTTTCTGTTTCTTTAAATAAGAGGCAATACTGATGAATTTGCCTCTGATCACTGCCTTATGGGCATTCCACAATGTCTCTATAGATGTTTGTGGATGTGTGTTTTCGCGGAAATACAAGTCTAAGTGTGAGTGAATCTGGGACTTAATAGAGTCATCTGAAAGCAGGGAATTATTAAGCCTCCAGGAGCCCCGACCAATAAAAGAATGATCAACCTGCAAAGACAGGAAGAGCGGCGCATGATCAGTCCAAGTAATGACACCAATAGAGCAGTCCCGTACCATCCGCAAAGTAAACTTATCAACGAAAAGAAAATCAATTCTAGCGTACGACTTATGGAGCGCAGAGAAAAATGAGTAATCCCTATCCAGGGGGTGGCGGAGGCGCCACACATCATATAACTGGAAGGAATGAAATGAATGAGCAAGTGATGAAGCCAATGATTTCACCTGTGTACCATATTTGCCCTTTAGGGTAGCTGAGGTATCCAATACAGGATCAAGTAGTGCATTTAGGTCCCCGGTTAGGATAAGGTGACCCTTCTTGAGGGAATCTATCTTAGACAGCAGGGTCTTGGCAAAGTGCAGTTGGGACGTGTTGGGTGCATAAAAAGAAACTAACGTGTATTCCGTAGAATTTAAAATACAATGAAGGATCAAAAATCTGCCCCGGGGGTCGGTCACCAACCGAAGTAATTGAAACGATAAATGTTTAGAAATAAAAATAGAAACACCAGCCCTACAGGTGGTGGCCATAGAGTGAAATTGCCAAGGATAATCCTTGAGGAAGCACCGTGGCTGTTTGGAGTGTTTAAAGTGAGTTTCCTGAACGCAAACAATATGCGCATGAGCTTTCTTTGCATCTGTGTAAAGCATCCTACGTTTGTGGGGTGTATTTAATCCATTCACATTAATAGACATTAAATTAATAGAGGCCATACTGAGGCATTAGAGAGTAATGATTAATTGGCCCATCAAAAAAAGAAAAAGAGAGATAAAAGCGAACTGTAGTATAAATTGACGTGGACAAGAGTGGCTGAGACCCCCGGGGAAGACCACACACACAAATGACAGCGAGAGTCGTGCCCGGTCCCTGTACAAACAATAGCACATGAAAACTAAGCACAGTCCCGTGACTATAAAGGATTCTGAATCAGAGCACTTGAAATAAAATAAACAACATAAAGAGCAAGGTCGTCGTGGACAATCAGAGCAATAGTAAAGGTTGAGCACATGAAAATAAAATATAATTGACATGAAGGAGCTAAAGGAGTAGTAACATGGAGGAAAAACCTCCAAACACATAGACAGACTCCTAACATGCGGTCCCTGAAAAAAATGACCGCGTAAGGGGGAGGCAGTAACAAGACCTTGCGATCTCCAACGAGGAGAAACCCAAGGCAAACAGGTGTCGTGTGGTGGAATAGCAAAATTCGAAGGGTGGGAGGGAGACCTCCAGCGTGCGGAAGTCAAAAAAAAGGAAAAATACGGCGAGAGAATAAAAGCAAAATGAATGCGGAAGGAACCACGGTGGGGTTATAATGTCGAGAACAGGATGGGCGCGTAGTGCCCTTGAGATGACGATGTGAGTGTAAACTAACCGCATATGAGAGAAATCGAAGACATATACAGCATCAAATGTAGTGTGAGTGTAAGGAAGCATGGTCAAAAAAAAACAAAAAAAAAAACCCCGAAACAAACACACTAAAACCCCCCCCCAGGAAAATCAACAATAAAAGAAATCAAAAAAAAAAAGTCTCACTCAGACGCCGAACCGTAGCCCAAGGGAATCGGAACAATCAGGAGGTTGGTTCTTCAACGTTGCATCCGAACAGGCGATCACATAGTCGCAGAGTGTCACAGGTGTTGGAGAAATGAAGAAGTGTGGTCAGAACTTAGACTGTGAACCGCATCTCCAGAAGACTGGAACAAGCATGAGGCAGGGTCATCGACGTGACGTCCAGACGTAGGGCGGTGTAGTCCCTGTCAACCCGGAGAAGCGGCGCAGGAACTTCCTAGGCATGTATAATATCTGCGCAGGATCCGGTGGTAAGCGGTAAATCAGGCGATCAAAAAAATAAATAAAAAAAAAATAAAAAAAAATAAAAAAAAAAGGGAAAAAAAAGGAAAATTGTAATGTGGTGGTAAGGATGCCATCCATATATTAGTCCATTAAGCATGAGGAGGCGAGCGATGAACAGGGATCACAGACCATTCTCGGGCCAACCGCTTAGGAGAGGATGCCATTGATGTCGTCACAGGAGCAGAGGAATGACGAGGTCGTACAATGTCCAAACCCCAGGTCTTCAGCAAAGTAATTCCTTCCTCAGGAGACTTAATCGAGTGTACCAGGCCATCACGTGTGATCAATAGGCGGGTGGGGAAGCCCCATTTGTAAAGAATTTTGTGGAAACGCAAAGTTGTAGTGATAATTGAAAGAGATCGTCGTTGTTGTAATGTATACTGAGATAAATCATTAAAGAATTGTAAATGATTGTACTGGTCGGGAATATTGCGAGCGAGCCTCACCTTTGACATAAATTTTTCTTTGAGGTCATAAAAGTGGAGTCGAAGAATGACATCGCGGGGAGGTGAACCCTGAAGCGACTTAGGTCGAGACAGGCGATGGATGCGGTCAATATTGACATCTTCCGACTGTGGGAGATTCAGTAAAGTTTGGATCAGGGATACCGTATAAGCCCTCAGGTGTTCTGGGGCAACATCCTCCGGGATGCCTCGAATGCGGACATTGTTCCGCCGAGATCGGTCTTCCAGATCACTAAGCTTCAAACGAAGGGCTTCCACCTCCGATGTCAGAGCGTTGCAGGTGTCTACCACAGTATTGTGGGCCTCGGAGAAATCCTCCATTTTAGATTCCAAATGGTGCGTACGGTCCCCCAAATCTTGCAGATCTTTATGGACTGTCGCAAGCGAATTTTCTATGTCTTGGCGAAATTTGTGTCGCATGTCCTCGAGCAGTAGTTTCATAGAAGAAATAGTGAGTGCCTGGTCATCAGGATCCTCCGCAGACGGAGTAGGTGAGTTTGGTGTGCAAGGTTCCGCCGGGGGCAGCGTGGTGTCGCCATCTTCCTCAATACAGCGAGTGGTCAGTAAAGCGCGGGAAGCCGCTTTCCTCTTTGGTTTCGGCTCAAAATAAGCAGGTAAGTTGTGAGCAGCGGGTTTAGATTTATGCGTGGACATCCTTGGAGTAAAGAGCGTCGAAAAAGAGTCTCGAATCGGTTCCAAAATGTAATATTAGCCGTATAAATGTAGAAAAGCTGGAGGAGCTCCACAGCCGTGCGTCCTACTCCTTCGCCATCCAAGCCACGCCCCCCCATTCTTCTAACATTAAACTGCAGCCGCCGCACTTTACTTAAATCTCTCGCCATCTGGCTTGTTTGAATCCGCAAGGTGTTTTTTTGGGCACGTGACGGGTACAACCCCAGCCAAGCCTGGTCATTTGGGTTAACCCTTAGTGCGGAGACTCATCTGGGTTTTATACAGCACAGAACTAAACACCTTATCATTCCCCGATCCGCCCGGCTCTCTGGAAACGGACCCCGGTTTAAGTTTAATGTCTGACGCACCGGGATGTCACAATGCGTGTTCTTTACGTGTAACCGGTTACACGAATCATTTCGGAACCAGGCCGGCTCTGACGCAAGTCACTTCTTGAGAAATAGCAAATATTACTCATAATTAATGTCACTCGGTGTCCTCCCCTCCCCCTCCCTCCTGCCCGTCCCGGATCTATATAAACGTCTCGGCGAATCGGACCCGGATCCAGAATCCAGCATGAATCCCGTTGTGGTCTCCCTGTTCCTGGGCCTGGTTTTGTGCAGCGTGGGCGCGCTGGTGGGGCATGGTGGAGGTGAGAAGGAATGCAGGGGGGTTTCTAATACAGAGATAAATCATTATGTCTGGGGGGGTCCCAGCTCTACGTGGTTTAAGTATCTAGGACCATCCTGAGGCCAAATGGGATCCAAGGGTTAAACAAGAGGGGTCGAGGCAGGAAGCAAACTGCAAAACCATGGAGTGACCAGTAGAATCGAAACTGGGAGCACAAGGACCAAAGTAGAGATAAGGGATAAGAGAGAGAGAGGATGGGAGTGAAGAGATAGAGAGGGGATGAGAGAAGACAGAGGGGGGATAGGAGAGAAGAGAAAGGGGATGTGAGGGATAAGAGAGAGACGATGGGAGTGAAGAGAGAGAGAGGGGATGGGAGAGAAGAGAGAGAGAGAGAGAGAAGGGATGGTAGAGAAGAGAGTGAGGGGATGGGAGAGAAGAGAGAGAGGGGATGAGAGAAGAGAGAGAGAGAGAGAGGGGAGGGTATGGGAGAGAAGAGAAAGGGGATGGGAGAAAAGAGAGAGAGAGGATGGGAGAGATAAAGAGAGAAGAGAGGGGATGGGAGAGAAGAGAAAGGGCATGGGAGAGAAGATAGTGGATGGAAGGGAAGAGAGAGAGAGGGGATGCGGAGAGACATTTAAATACATAAAGGGGGATAACAAAGGACAGGAGGGAATTTATTTCAAAGGAGGAGAAAAGTTACAACAAGAAACCGGGATCTAACGGGAGACTAGCCGGGGGCCGGAAGGGGCCGGATGGTTCTGTGTAGCTTCTTTCTGTTAATTGTGATATTTTTTATATTGATCGATTGCTTTGTATGTTGCAGGGACTCCTGGACTCTGCCCAGCAGTAACAGTCAACTGCGATGCTCCTCCATCCACAGCAGTATGTGCCTCTGACAAGGAGTGTCTTTGGGGTCAAAAGTGCTGCATCGTCCTCTGCGACTATGACTGTATATCTGTCTGGTAATGTAAGTGCCCGTACATGCGCAGTGATAGAGGAGCAGAGTCTCCTCTCTAGAGTGTTCTTACAAACCTCTGTGTGCCGAGTGTTCTTTTTTGGCCAGTTTCTATTTGCTCCCCAAGTGCTTGTGCCCCTCTCTCCTCCTCTGATGCCCCTCTCACTTCCCCGATGCCCCTCTCTCCTCCCCTGATGCCCCTCTCTCCTCCCCTGATGCCCCTCTCTCTTCCCTGATGTCCCTCTCTGCGCTCTCCTCCCCTGATGCCCCTCTCCTCGATGGCCCTTTCTCCCACCATGATGTCCCTCTTTCCTAGGAGCTCAGAATGTTTGCTCAGTGTTTGTTAACACCGCTAATTATAATTGTAACGTTTGTATGATCGCAGTAAACGTGGCACACGGTATTTCCCTCACGTGTGATAAATAATGTGAAAATAATTTCTATTATGGATTATTAACATCAGATCAGGCAGTTTTATCGTATAGAAAGAGCCACAAACCCAAATTAAAGAAATAAATCCAACTGCCTGAGTGCCAGACCTTCAGTGATTTGCTGCAGTGTCTTCATACAATAACTTTAGCCTTTTCCAGGCATTCGGTGACCCCCCCTGTGATAAGCAGCAGCCCCCCAACCCGCAGCGGCTTCCCGGAGACATCCCGGATCATTGGAGAAGCGAGGAATACACCGTCGCCATCTGGTGGCCGGGAGCCGTAACATCAGCCGGCGTGCTGTCCGTGCGCTTTATCCTGCACCCCGACGCTTTAAACCCACAGCGTGTCTCAGACACCCAGTAACGGTCTCTACGCGAGACGTCTCTGCCAATAAATGCATCCAATAAACTACCTGCTCCTATGTGAAAAAGTCATTGACCCCCTTTTTTATTTATTTTATACATTGTGCGGAGTTCACAGATGGAGAATAAGCAAACATGTCCAGCTTTGCAGTCTTCCAAATCAATACATCCAACGGACATTCTCCGGGGCGCGTCATCCAACACGTTACACGTTACACGAGACACTAAGTGCAGCCCTGTCTGAGAAAGTCTCCAGCGCCACGTGGCGGAAACGGGATGTATTTGGGAAGAGGGGATTTTAGGTGCCGACACACCGTCGTCGAGGGGTAAATAGTTTAAATCCACGTAGTTCGAATAATCACAAGAAAATGCGTCTTTGACACGGAGAACGCGACCAAAAATCGCCATAACGTGATAGGCATGCGAGTGTTTATTGGGGTAACAGGAAGCGATCAGACGGCGGTAACCAGCGACAGGCGATATGCAGGAAGAGGCTCTCAGGAAGCGCGCCGGAGCGGAGCGGCCGCCGGCGGGTCACGGACTCCGTCAGCTGGGTTTCCATAAACGCGTCCTATAGAAAGCATCGCTAATGATCCCCAGCTGTTTGTTTTCATTTATTCATTTTGTGGGCTGAAAAAAAGGAAAAAACATATTTTAGTAAAATGACTAAATTTTCTTTACTAACCAACATCGGAAGGTGAAATGCTGGAACGGATAACATCGCATCACACTCCGGCGATGATGTCACAAAATGTATCCTTCCCTTTTGAAGGGAAAACATAAACTCGATTTTTGGTGCACTCCGGGCATATTTCAGACTGTATTCTGAGAGCGATCTATACCTGCCAAGTGTCCCTGTTCAGTATCTTTTGCCCCTGTTTTAGTTTTATTGCAATATCCTCACCCTGAACAGCGTTTGTAGCAGCCGTAGTTACAGCACTTCTCATTCCCGGTGCAACCAAAGTCCGTCACGCATTCGTCTGGTGGGGGGGGGGTCTTGACAGAAAAGCGGAGTGATGGGGCACCTACCTGGCTTTTCTCCACGGTGTAAGTGGAGAGATCACTGGCCGGGAGCTGCAACCATCAAACTATCTACAAAATAACTTATCTGCCTGTGAAAACATCTCATGTAACAATATTCAGCTCCAATCTACCAATAGTGTCCCTTCTCACCTCCATACAACTGCCCCTGCGTGCCCACGCTGGTCACAAAGCGCCCCAGGAGACCACAACAAGGTGCAAGGCGGAATCTGGGTCTGATACCCTCAGACATTTCTACAGATCCAGGACGGGGCAGGATGGAGGGAGGGGGCAGGATGGAGGGACGAGGCAGGATGGAGGGACGGGGCAGGATGGAGGGACGGGGCAGGATGGAGGGACGGGGCTGGATGGAGGGACGGGGCTGGATGGAGGCACGGGGCAGGATGGATGGACGGGACAGGATGGAGGGACGGGGCAGGATGGAGGGGCGGGGCTGGATGGAGGGACGGGGTTGGATGGAGGGACGGGGCAGGATGGAGGGACGGGGCTGGATGGAGGGACGGGGCTGGATGGAGGGACGGGGCAGGATGGAGGGACGGGACAGGATGGAGGGACGGGGCTGGATGGAGGGACGGGGCTGGATGGAGGGACGGGGCAGGATGGAGGGACGGGGCAGGATGGAGGGACGGCGCAGGATGGAGGGACGGGGCAGGATGGATGGACGGGGCTGGATGGAGGGACGGGGTTGGATGGATGGACGGGACAGGATGGAGGGACGGGGCAGGATGGAGGGACGGGGCTGGATGGAGGGGCGGGGCTGGATGGAGGGACGGCGCAGGATGGAGGGGCGGGGCTGGATGGAGGGACGGGGCAGGATGGAGGGACGGGGCAGGATGGAGGGACGGCGCAGGATGGAGGGACGGGGCAGGATGGATGGACAGGACAGGATGGAGGGACGGGTCAGGATGGAGGGACGGGGTTGGATGGATGGATGGACGGGACAGGATGGAGGGACGGGGCAGGATGGAGGGACGGGGCTGGATGGATGGACGGGACAGGATGGAGGGACGGGGCTGGATGGAGGGACGGGGTTGGATGGAGGGACGGGGCTGGATGGAGGGACGGGACAGGATGGAGGGACGGGGCTGGATGGAGGGACGGGGTTGGATGGAGGGACGGGGCTGGATGGAGGGACGGGGCAGGATCGAGGGACGGCGCAGGATGGAGGGACGGGGCAGGATGGATGGACGGGACAGGATGGAGGGACGGGGCAGGATGGAGGGACGGGGTTGGATGGAGGGACGGGACAGGATGGAGGGACGGGGCTGGATGGATGGACGGGGCAGGATGGAGGGGCGGGGCTGGATGGAGGGACGGGGCAGGATGGAGGGACGGGACAGGATGGAGGGACGGGGCAGGATGGAGGGACGGGGTTGGATGGAGGGACAGGGCTGGATGGATGGACGGGACAGGATGGAGGGACGGGGCTGGATGGAGGGACGGGGTTGGATGGATGGACGGGACAGGATGGAGGGACGGGGTTGGATGGATGGACGGGACAGGATGGAGGGACGGGGCTGGATGGATGGACGGGACAGGATGGAGGGACGGGACAGGATGGAGGGACGGGGCTGGATGGAGGGACGGGGTTGGATGGAGGGACGGGGCTGGATGGAGGGACGGGGTTGGATGGAGGGGCGGGGCTGGATGGAGGGACGGGGTGGACACACAGAGATGTATTTAGTATGAGTAACAGTGTTTCACAGGGAACGTCCACATATTGTGACACCCCGGTGTATGTGACCTGCCGGATCATACAGAACCGATTATAGAAACCGACCCATTCACACATATTCTGACGTGACAGGATCAGTCCGAGATCAGAAATCAAGTATTACATTGAGATGGGTCTCCTGAAGGCGGGAGATTCAGGGAATAACAACACAAATAACAATAATGGGTAACAATAATCTACAGAACTATCAGCGAGGTGTTATGTATCCGTGTGTAGGGACCATTCCTAAAAAATTCAACAAAAAAAACAAGCAAACCAGGAATTATGAGCATTTACCAGTCTTGGCCACGGATCCCACCTCTGCCACCAATAAGTAAAGCGTTTTCTGTTACCTACCATGGGATCCAAGCACTCCATGCCAGAGACAAAGCAGCATTTCTGTCTCCCTGGACAGTCGCAGTCCTTCCAACACCTCGGTGCTGGCGTGGTGCGCAAGCACAGCGCCTTTACTATTGGGCATTGGCCAGGTCTCACTGAAACAGAGAATGAACGTTCATCACCGCGTCCACAAAACCCTTTTGTATCATTCCGTATATAATATATAATATTATAATATAAAGGATTCCTTGGATGAAAAAAATAGACCTTATTAAAAAAATACACCTTTTTCAGTAAAAGACAACAAAACTTACGTTCCTTCATTGAGTGAGCTGGAATATTTATGAATTCTAATAATATTCTACAAAAGCAAAGGGTTTGATGCAAAAAAATATAGACAGTATCACTATATATGTGAATACCCAAAAAGATGCCATTTTAATCTGATATGGGCACCCATTAGGCGTAAACTCCAGGGGTGATGGAATCGGGTCTGTTGAGTTCAAATTACAACTTCTATCACCTCTCGGTTTAGCGAATAAACCCCACAGAGTCATTATATCCACCAACTGGCTGAACTGGCTCCCATTGCTGGTTATTGAGCCATCGAGGTGGATTTCTATCCTGTGCTCACCGGTGGAAATCGGTCAGGGGCTAACCCAGGAGAGAGAAAACGGCACAAATGATACCGCTGGAGCGCCCCGCGGCTACCAGGAGACAAACATATACCATGGAGACCATAGATTTTGGAGGCTCCTAGTCATAGTGGCCACCATCTCCGGGAGTTGGGACCATCAGACACGACGTTATCCTGTGCTCTGCCGACCCCGTGTCTATCACCAATAGGGTGTCTCACCTTTACAGCCTGGAACCTGCGCGACCGCAGCGCAGACTGAGCCCCCACGACTAGCGTGACCACGGCCGGGTTCATCATGGTGGATTCTGCTTCCCTGTCTGAGACGGGGTGAGGTGTATATGGGTGCAGATTTTTTTTTTGTATTTAAAATGTATTAATATTAATTATATGGGTGCAGATGGGGCAGGACGCGGGGGGGGGGGACACCGAGCTGCTGTCACGATGATCATTAAATGTTTCACAAGAAGCGTGAGAAGTAACTTCATAAAGTTTTTGTGACATCCCCGGGACAGATATTTCCACCATTACCGGCCCGAAATTTCAATTGTTAGAAACTTGAAATTTCTTTTTTTTGGAAATGGTTGACTGAATCCTAGAAATCCATTTTATTGGAGCGCGTATCACACATTTATACCGGATAACCAATCACCACCAGCCCTTACGCCCAGCCCGTGGGGTGTGATCAAGTCCCAACACCAGGAACGCGGACAGTGTCACATACCAGAAACGCCAAACCCCACAGAATTACGTGCATGCGTATAGCGCCAGCAGGTTCCGTAGCCATGTTACAGAAGGGAGATATAAAATACCAGATCAGATATCAAACATACGGCTACAGAAGGGGAAGAGGGCCCTGCTCTTGTGAGTTTACAATCTGGGGGGGTCATCAAGATGTTTTATGCAAGACGAGGCTTTGTGTGCTTTTTGGTCAGCGGAGGTTCTCAGCTTGCAGCTCTCCCATGGTTGAGATTTTTGCTCAGTCTCCTTCTTATTGTGCAATCGAGAACACGGACATTAGCCGAGGCAAGCGAGTCCGGCCGTTCTTTACGTGTTAGTCCGGGTCTTTTTATGGCCTCCTGGATGAGTGGTCGATGAGTTTTGGGGGGAATTTTGGTCGGCTGGCCGCTCCTGGGAAGGTTCTCCGCCGTTCCACGTGACCGCTCTGACTGACCTTCGCTCACATGGCGATTGGCTCCTTCAACCAATCAACCACATTTAATTGATAATTGGTTTCGGTTTCACTAGACATACCCAGGCGTGATTACTGCCGGCCCTGCTGGATCTAAACATCAATTAAATGGAACCCGTCTTACAAAGTGAACTCGGCTAAAAGGTCTCAAAAAGCAGCGCATGAACAAAAGACGGACAAATTCACTGCCATTTATTAGTTGGGAAAGGGTTACAAATTATTTCAAAGGGTCTGGGACCCCGGCGAACCTCTATGAGAACCATTATCTATAACAAAAGTTATGGTGGGTTAAAATTAAGGGGGTAGTAGAAGTATTATTATTAATCACTCATCTACAGACACCATCAGAAATCTCATCCCACAAGGGATTCTGGGTTTATGAAACAAAACTGTTTATGGTAAAACAAACATTTTCTGCCTGTTTTGTCAAAATGGCGTTAGCTCAGACAGTCGATAAGCGCGATACACGTTACAGCACGGCTATGGCGAGCTCAGTAATATGCAGAAGAAGCAGAGTACAATTCCATCCCCAGACAGGGCACATATGCTTAGCACAGAAACGGAAACAGCCTGGGGGAATTTTTTATTTTTGGAGCCCGAGGTGCTTGCTCCTGGGGGCCGCAACTGTGCAAGGCAGCAGAAGCCAGACTACGATACCGAGTTCCCTCACGGAGAACTCGGACAAATTCCACCCCCCCCATGGGAGGGTCAGATCTCGAGTCTCACCCCGAAGAGTGAGACTCCTTACTGGCCTTCTTGAAGAGAGGAAGGGGCCAGAACGCTCCAATCCTCCTCCAGCAAAGTCCAGACTTCATGCCCAAAAACGCGTGCCAAAGAATAGTGGGGGCCAAGCCATGAATTTCAAAAACCGTGAATTCAAAAAACAGGGAAATTAATCGGCAGTCGTGTAAAAACAAAGTAAGTTATGTAAATCAAAGAAAAATTATTTAAGGACAAGACATTTCTGGCCTGCCGGATTCAAGAGTAAAATCAACAATCAAACATTAGTGCTGGCTGGCCACCAGTGAAAACGTACACTCACCATGCGCAGCAGCATGCAATACCACACACAGCAACTACAGCATTTCTACCAGGGTAATTCTACCACAACAGCCTGGGGGAATAGAAGAGCTACTTAGCACTTAACATGATTCGTCAGCATGAAATCCTGATGCTGGCTTACTAGTTAAGGCTTGGGGTAGCCAAGAAATACCAATTACATGAGTTATGGTGAGTAAAGGTGATAGAAAAATCTTCCACTTAAAATTAAGGAGGTAGTAGAAGTATTATTATTAATCACTCATCTACAGACACCAGACACGCCAGAAAGCTTGTTATTCCCTCAGAAATCTCATGGTGCTGCCACAACCACAAGGGATTCTGGGTAAGTGCATGCAAATAATGTCAACAATATTCACCTTTTCCCTCTATATCAACTTTATACACGGAACTCTTGAAAGTAATTAATAGACTTGTGCATTCGCCTTCGGGCGAACATGAAAACGAACACGAAGAGTCTGTCTTTTTGTTCGTTCCGAAGAAACGTAGAAGAGAAGACAGCGCCGGTAAAACGCAGGCGAAGACGAAGACTCACACGCGAAGAATCTTCATGATCGTCTTCATCTACTAACCTCCCCGGTCCCTTCCCCATCTAACCTACCTTATCTTCACGGCATCGCGGGAGGTGACTGAAGCGGAAATCCGCAGGTTCGTCGTCAGGGGTTACAGGGCAGTGCGAGTGAGCCTATTGGTCACCTGCAGGGTCTTCCTCTGGCATTAGCCAATGGTTGATGCCAGAGGAAGACCCTGCAGGTGACCATTAGGCTCACTCACACGGCCTTTTTAACTCCTGATTTCTGCTCCCGTTAACCCCTGCGATGCTGCGTTGGATAACGGGAACAGAAATCCGTAGGATAAAGGGCCGTGCAAGCGACCAATAGGCTCACTCACACAGCCCCTTATCACTAGTTGCTATGCAGAAAAAAGAAAAAAGAAAAACACCTGGGACCCTGCTGTAACAGTTAAAAGTCTGTGCCAGCGACCAACAAAGTCACCGGTACGGACATTTAACTTAGCATAATAACTTATTATAACTTCGCACACAATGCTGTCCTCTGCCGGTACGATACATTGAGTAGCTTAATAAGTTATTATGCTACTCAATATATAACCCACAGAGGGCAGCATTCTGTCCGATGATATATCAGCCATATGTGGCAGTGTGCTCATTTTCATTTATTAATTATTTAAATAAAATATATTCCCATGATCCGCTGGTCTCCCCGCCGCACTCGCAGACATTAATTCTGTCCAACTTGCAAACTCTTTTTTTCTATTTATTTTGGGATTTTTGGTATTAAATCATTACACGGAAGGATCATGGGAATATATTTTTTTTGAATAAATGCAAATGAGCACACTGCCACATATGGCTAATATATCTTCGGACAGAATGCTGCCCTCTGTTGGTTTTACACTGAGTAGCATAATATTCTGCCCGAGAATATATTAGCCATATACCGTATTGGCTCGGATATAGGCCGCCCCCGTATATAGGCCGCACCCTAAAAGTTTGGTGCTTTTTTAAAGAAAAAGTTTTTTTCTTTAAAAAAGCACCAAAAAACATCCT